>NW_027591399.1:0-91542 GCF_964213995.1 Mustelus asterias | reverse complement strand
CCGCCCCTGGCCCCCCGCGCGCCCGCCCCCTGGCCCCCCGCCCCCTGGCCCCCGCGCGCCCGCCCCCCTGGCCCCCCGCGCGCCCGCCCCCTGGCCCCCCGCCCCCTGGCCCCCGCGCGCCCGCCCCCTGGCCCCCGCCCCCTGGCCCCCGCGCCCCCGCCCCCTGGCCCCCTGGCCCCCCCGCCCCCTGGCCCCCCCGCCCCCTGGCCCCCGCGCGCCCGCCCCCTGGCCCCCGCCCCCTGGCCCCCGCGCGCCCGCCCCCTGGCCCCCGCCCCCTGGCCCCCCGCGCGCCCGCCCCCTGGCCCCCGCGCGCCCGCCCCCTGGCCCCCGCGCGCCCGCCCCCTGGCCCCGCGCGCCCGCCCCCTGGCCCCCGCGCGCCCACCCCCTGGCCCCCGCGCCGCCCGCCCCTGGCCCCCGCGCGCCCGCCCCCTGGCCCCCGCGCGCCCGCCCCCTGGCCCCCGCGCGCCCGCCCCCTGGCCCCCGCGCGCCTGGCCCCCGCGCACCCGCCCCTGGCCCCCGCGCGCCCGCCCCCTGGCCCCCGCCCCTCCGCCCCCTGGCCCCCGCGCGCCCGGCCCCTGGCCCCCGCGCGCCCGGCCCCTGGCCCCCGCCCCTTAGCTCCTCTGGCCCCCGCCCCTCCGCCCCCTGGCCCCCGCGCGCCGGCCCCTCTGGCCCCCGCCCCTCTGGCCCCCGCCCCTCTGGCCCCCGCCCCTCTGGCCCCCGCCCCTCTGGCCCCCGCGTGCCCGCCCCCAACCGCACGCCTGCCCCCTCGCGCCTCGTCCGCACGCTCCCCTCGCTGCCGCCCGTGCGCCCCTCGCGTCCGCGCGACCCCCAATCCCACCCCCCCGGCCTCGCGCGTCCCCCACCCTCATCGCACGCCCGCATGCTCTCTCACGCGCGCCCCACCTCGCTCTCTCGCGCCCCCCTCGCTCTCTCGCGCCCCCCCTCGCTCTCTCGCGCCCCCCCTCGCTCTCTCGCGCCCCCCCTCGCTCTCTCGCGCCCCCCCTCGCTCTCTCGCGCCCCCCCTCGCTCTCTCGCGCCCCCCCTCGCTCTCTCGCGCCCCCCTCGCTCTCTCGCGCCCCCCCTCGCTCTCTCGCGCCCCCCCTCGCTCTCTCGCGCCCCCCCTCGCTCTCTCGCGCCCCCCCTCGCTCTCTCGCGCCCCCCCTCGCTCTCTCGCGCCCCCCCTCGCTCTCTCGCGCCCCCCCTCGCTCTCTCGCGCCCCCCCTCGCTCTCTCGCGCCCCCCCTCGCTCTCTCGCGCCCCCCTCGCTCTCTCGCGCCCCCCTCGCTCTCTCGCGCCCCCCCTCGCTCTCTCGCGCCCCCCTCGCTCTCTCGCGCCCCCCTCGCTCTCTCGCGCCCCCCCTCGCTCTCTCGCGCCCCCCCTCGCTCTCTCGCGCCCCCTCGCTCTCTCGCGCCCCCCCTCGCTCTCTCGCGCCCCCCCTCGCTCTCTCGCGCCCCCCTCGCTCTCTCGCGCCCCCCCTCGCTCTCTCGCGCCCCTCGTCCCCCCTCGCTCTCTCGCGCCCCCCTCGCTCTCTCGCGCCCCCCCTCGCTCTCTCGCGCCCCCCCTCGCTCTCTCGCGCCCCCCTCGCTCTCTCGCGCCCCCCCTCGCTCTCTCGCGCCCCCCCTCGCTCTCTCGCGCCCCCCCTCGCTCTCTCGCGCCCCCCTCGCTCTCGCGCCCCCCCTCGCTCTCTCGCGCCCCCCTCGCTCTCTCGCGCCCCCCCTCGCTCTCTCGCGCCCCCCCTCGCTCTCTCGCGCCCCCCTCGCTCTCTCGCGCCCCCCCTCGCTCTCTCGCGCCCCCCTCGCTCTCTCGCGCCCCCCTCGCTCTCTCGCGCCCCCTCGCTCTCTCGCGCCCCCCTCGCTCTCTCGCGCCCCCCCTCGCTCTCTCGCGCCCCCCCTCGCTCTCTCGCGCCCCCCCTCGCTCTCTCGCGCCCCCCCTCGCTCTCTCGCGCCCCCCCTCGCTCTCTCGCGCCCCCCCTCGCTCTCTCGCGCCCCCTCGCTCTCTCGCGCCCCCCCTCGCTCTCTCGCGCCCCCCCTCGCTCTCTCGCGCCCCCCTCGCTCTCTCGCGCCCCCCTCGCTCTCTCGCGCCCCCCTCGCTCTCTCGCGCCCCCCTCGCTCTCTCGCGCCCCCCTCGCTCTCTCGCGCCCCCCTCGCTCTCTCGCGCCCCCCCTCGCTCTCTCGCGCCCCCCCTCGCTCTCTCGCGCCCCCCCTCGCTCTCTCGCGCCCCCCTCGCTCTCTCGCGCCCCCCTCGCTCTCTCGCGCCCCCCTCGCTCTCTCGCGCCCACCTTCGCCCCTCGCTCTCTCGCGCCCCCCTCGCTCTCTCGCGCCCCCCCTCGCTCTCTCGCGCCCCCCCTCGCTCTCTCGCGCCCCCCTCGCTCTCTCGCGCCCCCTCGCTCTCCGCGGCCCCCCTCGCTCTCTCGCGCCCCCCCTCGCTCTCTCGCGCCCCCCCCTCGCTCTCTCGCGCCCCCCCTCGCTCTCTCGCGCCCCCCTCGCTCTCTCGCGCCCCCCCTCGCTCTCTCGCGCCCCCCCTCGCTCTCTCGCGCCCCCCTCGCTCTCTCGCGCCCCCCTCGCTCTCTCGCGCCCCCCCTCGCTCTCTCGCGCCCCCCCTCGCTCTCTCGCGCCCCCCCTCGCTCTCTCGCGCCCCCCTCGCTCTCTCGCGCCCCCCCTCGCTCTCTCGCGCCCCCCCTCGCTCTCTCGCGCCCCCCCTCGCTCTCTCGCGCCCCCCCTCGCTCTCTCGCGCCCCCCTCGCTCTCTCGCGCCCCCCCTCGCTCTCTCGCGCCCCCCCTCGCTCTCTCGCGCCCCCCCTCGCTCTCTCGCCCCCCCTCGCTCTCTCGCGCCCCCCCTCGCTCTCTCGCGCCCCCGCTCTCTCGCGCCCCCCCTCGCTCTCTCGCGCCCCCCTCGCTCTCTCGCGCCCCCCCTCGCTCTCTCGCGCCCCCCCTCGCTCTCTCGCGCCCCCCCTCGCTCTCTCGCGCCCCCCCTCGCTCTCTCGCGCCCCCCCTCGCTCTCTCGCGCCCCCCCTCGCTCTCTCGCGCCCCCCCTCGCTCTCTCGCGCCCCCCCTCGCTCTCTCGCGCCCCCCCTCGCTCTCTCGCGCCCCCCCTCGCTCTCTCGCGCCCCCCCTCGCTCTCTCGCGCCCCCCCTCGCTCTCTCGCGCCCCCCCTCGCTCTCTCGCGCCCCCCCTCGCTCTCTCGCGCCCCCCCTCGCTCTCTCGCGCCCCCCCTCGCTCTCTCGCGCCCCCCCTCGCTCTCTCGCGCCCCCCCTCGCTCTCTCGCGCCCCCCCTCGCTCTCTCGCGCCCCCCCTCGCTCTCTCGCGCCCCCCCTCGCTCTCTCGCGCCCCCCCTCGCTCTCTCGCGCCCCCCCTCGCTCTCTCGCGCCCCCCCTCGCTCTCTCGCGCCCCCCCTCGCTCTCTCGCGCCCCCCCTCGCTCTCTCGCGCCCCCCCTCGCTCTCTCGCGCCCCCCCTCGCTCTCTCGCGCCCCCCCTCGCTCTCTCGCGCCCCCCCTCGCTCTCTCGCGCCCCCCCTCGCTCTCTCGCGCCCCCCCTCGCTCTCCCGCGCCCCCCCTCGCTCTCTCGCGCCCCCCCTCGCTCTCTCGCGCCCCCCCTCGCTCTCTCGCGCCCCCCCTCGCTCTCTCGCGCCCCCCCTCGCTCTCTCGCGCCCCCCCTCGCTCTCTCGCGCCCCCCCTCGCTCTCTCGCGCCCCCCCTCGCTCTCTCGCGCCCCCCCTCGCTCTCTCGCGCCCCCCCTCGCTCTCTCGCGCCCCCCCTCGCTCTCTCGCGCCCCCCCTCGCTCTCTCGCGCCCCCCCTCGCTCTCTCGCGCCCCCCCTCGCTCTCTCGCGCCCCCCCTCGCTCTCTCGCGCCCCCCCTCGCTCTCTCGCGCCCCCCCTCGCTCTCTCGCGCCCCCCCTCGCTCTCTCGCGCCCCCCCTCGCTCTCTCGCGCCCCCCCTCGCTCTCTCGCGCCCCCCTCGCTCTCTCGCGCCCCCCCTCGCTCTCTCGCGCCCCCCCTCGCTCTCTCGCGCCCCCCCTCGCTCTCTCGCGCCCCCCCTCGCTCTCTCGCGCCCCCCCTCGCTCTCTCGCGCCCCCCCTCGCTCTCTCACGCACGCCCCCTCCTCGCTTTGTGTGTCGGGATGTCTGAGTCAAGGTCTGCATACACTCATGCATACCTATATCCATTGACACTCTCACGAACACTAAAACATAACATTGACAGACACTCTGTCTCTCTTTCTCTCAAAAACAGATAACACATATATACATAAACGGATATACTGGCATATAAGGCATGTATACATAGATATGCAAACACAAATGCAGATACCCTGACAAATATATAAACACATTCACAGAGATAAGTCAGGACACACTGGCACTCGTTTCAAAACACACACACACGAACACAGAACTATACAGACACACACAAGGACAGCTATTGATGAATATAGACACACACTAACCCAGGGCCTGTTACAGGAAGCAGCCTGTGTGGAGTGTTTGAGCAGTGGCCATAGTCTCAGTCTGTTTTTTTTGAGCTAGAGTCCGTACTATGTGACACTTTTCAGTTGGGGCCTGCGAGAGGCTCCTGCCTCATTCTGTGGAAGCTCTGAGACCTGTTGCAGTTCTTTGGCTGTGTGTGGGAGCTTTGGGCGCAGGCCTGCTGGAGGCCTCTGTCTCTCTGGGTGTATGAATTAGGGCCTGCTGGAGGCCTCTGTCTTTCTGGTGTGTTTCAGTCAGGGCCTGCCGGAGGCCTCTTTGTCTGGGTGTTTGAACTTGGATCTGCTGGAGGCCTCCATCTCTGAGGTCTTAATCAAGGCTGACTGAAGGCCTTTGTGTCTCGGGGTGTCTGAATCAGGGCCTGCTGGAGGCCTCTATCCCTCTGGGCATTTGAACTTGGGCCTGCTGGAGGCCTCTGTATCTCTAGTGTGTTTGAGTCGGGGCCTATTGGAGGCCTTTGTCTCTGTGTGAGTTTTCAGCTGGGGCCTTGGGGAGGCCCGTCTCTCTATGGGAAGCTTTGGCTTGGGCCTGCTGGAGGCCTGTGTGTGAGATCATGGAATCATAGAATCGTTACCATACACAAGGAGGCCATTTGGCCATTGTATCTGCTCCTCTGAGCAATTCGCCAAGTGTCACTCCCCTGTCGAAGCGCTGACAGCCTGTAGAGAATGATCCAATTTCCTTTTGAAATCCTTGATTAGGGTCTTAACACTAACCCGATGACCTAACTCTCGGGCAGCGCATTCAAGATGCTGACCACTCGCTGGGTGAAAAATGTTCTCCTTGTGTCTCCCAATCACCTTCAATCTGTGTCCTCCCCTGCCCCGGATCTCGATCCTTCCACCAATGGGAACAGTTTCTCCCCCTCTGCTTTGCCCAGTCCCCTTGTGATTTTGAACATCTCGATCAAATCTCCCCTCAATGTTCTCTTCTCCAGGGACAACAGTCCCGACCTCTCCAATCTATCTTCGTAACTGAGTCCCTCATCGCTGAACCCATTCTCATGGGCCTTTTTTACACGCGCTCCAACACCTTCACATTCTTCCCATCGTGTGGAGCCCAGAACCCGACACAATACTCCCGCTGAGGTCTAACTAGTGTCTTGTATAAGTTCAGCATAACCTCCTGGCTCTTGTACTCTGTGCCCCTATTAATAAAGCCCAGGATACTGTTTGCTTTCTGAGCCGCACTCTCAAGCTGTCCCATAAGCTGAGTTCTCCATGTATACACCCAGATCTCTCTGCTTCTGCAGTCCCTCTCAAGTTGTCCCCTTGGTACCACCTCCCTTGTTCTTGCTGTTACAATCTGCCTTTTCTCTCCAGCCTGTCCCTGCACGCAGTTCACATTGCTTCCAGATTTTCTGAACTAGTGTCCTGTGCATCCGAGTCCAGGTCATTCATATATTTGGAAAAACAGTTCTAACACTGACCTGTTAACCCTGCCATCAACCTACCTGCAACAGACCAACAAAGCAGTGGAATGCTGGCGGCCCCTGCCTTAAAAGTGGGAAACATTAGTTGGGGTCTGCCGGGGTTGGGGGCACTCACCCCCTCTCTCTTTGGGCTGTTTGGGGTGGGGCTGCTGGGGGCCTCTCTGTCTGGGCTGTTTGGGGTGGGGCTGCTGAGGGGCCTCTCTGTCTGGGCTGGTTGATTTGGGGCTGTTTGGGGTGGGGCTGCTGGGGGCCTCTCTGTCTGGGCTGTTTGGGGTGGGGCTGCTGAAGGCTTCTCCCCCTCAGTGGTTTCCTTGATGCCTGCTGAAGTTCTCTTTCTCTTTGTGGTGCATTTGAGCTGGTGCCTGCCTGTAGTCTCGGCCAATGTAGGTTGACTGGCTGGAAGCTGCGCTCTCTCTCTCTCTCTCTCTCCCCTTCCTCCTTCCTTCTGGTTTGTTTGTGCTGGAACAGTTGAAACTCTCCCTCTCTCTCTCCCCCCTTCTGTCCTTTCCCTCTCTCCCTCTTTCCTTCTCACACATGCGCTCTGTGGAGTGTTTGAGTTGGGGCCTGCAGGAGGCCTCGTTTTCCGTGGGAGCTTTGGCGTACCTTGTCTTTTGCCTCGGGTTTAAGCCTGTTGCGGGTGTTCAGGTCTCTGTGTGGTACCTGGTTCTGCTGGGATCTGTCCAGCAGGCTGGTGTGACACGTCTCGTGTCTAGGTGGGTGTGGGTGAGGAGAATGGGCACATTTGCTGCATTTATGTGACTAGTTTGCTTCTCGTTTCCATCCTGCACTGCTGGCCTCGCAGCCACGTGAAAACAGAAAGTTGGTTGTGCCAGGTTCTCCCCCCGTCAGCATACAGCCTTTCTCTCCGCTGGGCCTCCTTGTGACATTCCAGAGCAGCCCAGAGATTTGCCAGCCAGACAAGCAACTTGTGCCCACCGACATGCGAATATGGCCTGGTACTCGTGAACCAAGCACACACTCTGGCGTGGATCGATGCAGGGCCCAACGGAAACCTGGGGAGTTCTGAGGCCTGAGGGAATAAATCCTGACCAGAAATCTGGGGTGGAGGCCACAGGGAGACTGATGTCTGAACATGTCAACCTTCTGGCAATTCCTGCCACGAAGCCGGTGCCAAACGTAATCCTTGACATTACTCGACCGGAGAGGGTCAGGGTGATGTTTGGGCAGCCCAGGAGGGGTGGGGGGCTCTCCGTATGTTCTTTCCAGGCTTGTTCCTGGCAGTGGAGACTCCAGTGTTGCTTGAGAGCGCCATTCTTACGTCTCAGGGGAAGTGTTCACGGTGTCGAAGGCAGCAGTTATGGTGATAGGCCCAACCCAACTGGTGCGATGGCGGGTCTCTGACATATGGGAGTGGCAGTGGGGAGGGGGTGTGGTGTTTATCGTGTCCCACTGCTCAGCCATCTCCTCAAAGAACAAAGAACAGTACAGCACAGGAAACAGGCCCTTCGGCCCTCCAAGCCTGTGCCGCTCCTTGGTCCAACTAGACCAATCGTTTGTATCCCTCCATTCCCAGGCTGCTCATGTGACTATCCAGGTAAGTCTTAAACGATATCAGCGTGCCTGCCTCCACCACCCTACTTAGCAGTGCATTCCAGGCCCCCACCACCCTCTGTGTAAAAAAAGGTCCCTCTGAGTTATACTTCGCCCCTCTCAGCTTGAGCCCGTGACCCCTCGTGATCGTCACCTCCGACCTGGGAAAAAGCTTCCCACTGTTCACCCTATCTATACCCTTCATAATCTTGTACACCTCTATTAGATCTCCCCTCATTCTCCGTCTTTCCAAGGAGAACAACCCCAGTCTACCCAATCTCTCCTCATAGCTAAGACCCTCCATACCAGGCAACATCCTGGTAAACCTTCTCTGCACTCTCTCTAATGCCTCCACGTCCTTCTGGTAGTGCGGCGACCAGAACTGGATGCAGTATTCCAAATGTGGCCTAACCAGCGTTCTATACAGCTGCATCATCAGACTCCAGCTTTTATACTCTATACCCCGTCCTATAAAGGCAAGCATACCATATGCCTTCACCACCTTCTCCACCTGTGTTGCCACCTTCAAGGATTTGTGGACTTGCACACCTAGGTCCCTCTGTGTTTCTATACTCCTGATGACTCTGCCATTTATTGTATAACTCCTCCCTACATTATTTCTTCCAAAATGCATCACTTCACATTTATCCGGATTAAACTCCATTTGCCACCTTTCCGCCCAATTTTCCAGCCTATCTGTATCCTGCTGTATTGCCCGACAATGCTCTTCGCTATCCGCAATTCCAGCCATCTTCGTGTCATCCGCAAACTTGCTGATTACACCAGTTACACCTTCTTCCAAATTATTTATATATATCACAAATAGCAGAGGTCCCAGTACAGAGCCCTGCGGAACACCACTGGTCACAGACCTCCAGCCGGAAAAAGACCCTTCGACCACTACCCTCTGTCTCCTATGGCCAAGCCAGTTCTCCACCCATCTAGCCACTTCTCTTTGTGTCCCATGAGCCTTAACCTTCTTAACCAACCTGCCATGTGGGACTTTGTCAAATGCCTGACTGAAATCCATATAAACGACATCCACGGCCCTTCCTTCATCAACCGTTTTTGTCACTAGTCAGGCTGTGACGAGCCCGTGATGAGTAAAGGTACTGCCCGTGACCTGTTCTCCTGACTGGAGGAGACGTTCAGTGCAATCTGAGCGAGGTGTGGGCTTGATTGTGAGGGATTTTCTACGTTCGATTATGGAACCCCCCGCTGTCCCCCCCCCCACCCCACCCCACCACCATCCCCCCCCCCCACCACCATCCCCCCCCCCCACCACCATCCCCCCCCCCACCACCATCCCCCCCCCCACCACCATCCCCCCCCCCCCCACCACCATCCCCCCCCCCCACCACCATCCCCCCCCCACCACCATCCCCCCCCCCACCACCATCCCCCCCCCACCACCATCCCCCCCCACCACCATCCCCCCCCCACCACCATCCTCCCCCCCCCCCCCCCCCCCTCCCACCCCACCACCATCCCCCCGTCCCCAACAACTGGTGTTGTAATGTGCCCTTTCTGTCTCTCGACCCAGACAGGGTCAGTTAACTGAGTGGGAGTTATATCTGCTCCAGCACCATGCTCCACTACATTGATGAGACTCTTGACACTGCTGTTGGCAGAATCCTGAGGTCAGAATATAGATACCTCCGAGGTGATCGTTTTGGATGTGAGGCAATCTTGTTGGACGTGAGGCACAGCCCTCACTCCTCCGACCTCACCGCCCAGGCAGGGATGGTTTGGGATTTGCGAGCGACCACACACTTGGTTTGACTGAGGGGTTTCTGTCTGCACAGGCTGGAGACAGGTTCAATGTGTGGCTGGATGGATGGACGATGCCCCTCTACCCCACGCCCTTCTGGGCACTGAACTGGCCACTGGGTCATGACCATACCTCCTCGACAAAGGGCAGCTGCAAGTGAGGTATGAAGGTGGCGGAGGTTGACATTGGTCTGTGGGGGCTGGCGGCTGCTGAGGGTCATGACCTCCAGAGAGGCTGACCATTTAGAAGGACATTGGAGGAGGCGAGCAGAAAGCAGAAGCTCAGTTGGATGTGAAGAGGGCCCAGAGGAGGCAGAGGGCAGCGATCGCTGTATCTTTGGCCCACTGCCTTACTCTGCAGGAAATGCGCCAGTGAGTGCCACGCCAGTGAGTCAGGGATAGTCGGTGTGGTTCTGTCGCAGGGAGGTCATGCCTCACAAGTTTAATAGACTTTTGAGGAGGTGAGCAGGTGTGCAGATGAGGGTAGTGCAGTTGATTTAGTTTATATAGATTTCTGAAAAGCCTTTGAGAAGGTCCCACATAAAAGTGAAAGTTTATTTATTAGTGTCACAAGCAGGCTTCCATTAACAGTGCAATGAAGTTGCTGTGAAAATCCCCTAGTCGCCACGTTCCAGCGCCTGTTCGGGTACACTGAGGGAGAATTTAGCATGGCCAATGCACCCTAACCGGCATGTCTTTTGGACTGTGGGAGGAAATCGAAGCAGACTCTGCACAGACAGTGACCCAAGCCGGGAGTCGAACCCGGGTCCCTGGCGCTGTGAGGCAGCAATGTTAACCACTGTGCCACCGTGCTGCCCCAGAGTTGTAAAGAAGGGAAATGCACATGGGATACGTGGTAATTTGATAAAGTGGATTCAAAATTGGCTCAATTGTAGGAGACAGAGAGTGATGATAGCAGGCTGCTTTAGTGACTGGAAGCCAGTGTCCAGTGGCGTACCACAGGGATCTGTGCTGGGGCCCCTATTACTGGTCATTTATATAAATCCCATTTTGAGCCTGCTTTGCCGTTCAGTGAGATCATGGCTGGTCCAATGCACTTTCCCACCTTATCTCCATAACCCTTAATTCCCGATCAATCCCAGCGCTGAAAATGTTCAAGGACTCAGCCTCTAGAGCTTCCTGGGGGAATGAATTCCAAAGGTTCATCACAGAGAAGAAATTCCTCCTCAAATCCGCTTTAAATGAGTACGCCCATATCCTAATTACATCTCCCCCTTAAAGGTCACCCACTGTCCTGCTAGTTTTCCCTGCCAATCTTTGCCTCCCTTTCATCTTGGTTAGATGCTCCCACTCTTCCAAATTGTCAATTGGATTGTTCCCATTACTCATCTCAACCTTACAGTACGCTGATCGCTCTTACCCAAGTGCCCCCCAGCAACCACCTGGTCCCTTACTCCACCTCATGCCTCAGCAGCAGATCCAGCAGTGCTGGTTGGAAAGACACCTTGCTTGTCATGGAAGTTCTCCCAAGAACATTTCAGGAATTCCTCGCCCTCTCCTTCTGCTTTTGGCTTCTCCCGTTTTGCTTCAGGTTGCCATGGTGCTGGCTGCTCGTCCTCCTCCACCTCTTCCTGTGCAGTCACCCTCTCCCACAACGTTTCAGACTCCCGCTTTTGCCTCTCTCCATTTGGCCTTTGGCCCTTCTCCCTCCCCTCCACCTCCTTCCCCTGAGTTGCAACTCCTCACCTGCCTTGCACCATCCCGCTCTCCCTCTGCAGGAAGGTGATTGTACCATTTCAGTCTCTTCTTGCTACTTTCTTCAGTGCTCCTACAATCTTCACTGACTTCCAAATGTGTTGCTTCCTGATTCCTTCTCCCTTACTCCACACATCTATCTCAGCATCCACGGCTCATTTGTACCCTACCCTTGCCCAGCATCGAGCACACAATAGTGGGGCCCTCTCTGGCCAGTCACTGTCTTGTATATTCTTCCTTTCAGGTTCAGCTGAAAGGTTCAGCGGCGCAGAACACTCAACTGCAATTCTTCCAATTACTGCACCTTAATTGATGCTTCCATCTTCTGTCACCACTCACCCTGCAACTGACTAAACACCTTCACTTTCTCCCAGACTTTAGCACAGTCTTTACACCTCCCTACTGAAGTCGGTAAAAATACCTCTTGAGGCTGGTATGAGTCAAAATAGAGTAGGCTTTATTCTCACAAGCTTGTGGGAGAACTTGACCCCTTGAAAGCAGAAGCCAAAGTTCTCTCTGAACACAAGAAGCGTGGACTTTTATACATCAGGGTTCCCAATACAAGTCATGAAGCAAAGTCCAGTTAACAGTCCTTGATCATAAATTATAGTTCCTTTTACAGCTTCTGATACACTCTGGTTTATGGTTAGAAACTATGTGATATCCTTGGGTCATACAGCACAATTCTCCTGGTAGTTGTAGTCAAGATGCAACCTCTGGTCCCCCTGCTCTTCCCATGGCCTTTCCTTTGAAGTGACAGTGTGCGATTGCAGCTGTCCCAGCGGGAGTCCTCTTTCAAATGACCATTCTCGCACTCTACCATTTGGTAGCTGCTTCCTCTGTTTAAATCATACACAAGCCTACGGGAAAAGTAAGACTTACCACCCAACATTTACATTTAACTGTCTGTTTTATCAGAATGATATAAACAAGCAAGGGAACCATGAACAAATGGCTTATACTACTAAAAGTAAAAGATGAAACCATGAACAAATGGCTTATACTACTACCAGGAGCAATATAAACAAAGGGGAGACTAGCCATAAGGAAGGGTTATGTTTGTGATACATTCCAGGTACAAAGTTCAACCTTTTAGGTACAAAATACATTGGGTACAAAAAAACATTAACCCTTTCCCTTCTTCAATCCCCCCTTTTGGTCAGAGGCAAAGTGCAAACATGGCCCCCATGACCAATTCAGAGCCAAATGTTACCAATATATATGGGCCTACTTCCTTCATCAGGAAGTCTGCCCCTTCTGCCTGTACACTTGTACTCGGCATAATTCGGGCTGTTCGTTCAATAATGTCATATAAATACAACAAGCAATAACAATGACAATTAATACAATTAACCCGTGCTTCAGGTATGATCCCCACGACCCGAACCATTACCCCAGCCATCCCGGAGGGTTATAATTATGATATTGGTTCCTTTCACCTTGTATTGTCATCGTCACTCGTTTGGTATGATCTGCCAAACGAGTTATATTTTCCGAAACATCTGGGATATACGTGCAGCATTCGGATTCAATTGTAACACATGTTCCTCCCTGGAAAGCCAACACATAATCAAGTGTCAATCGGTTCTGTAAAGCAACAGTCCGGATAGCTACAACCTTGGCTGATACTTCAGAGGAGGCTGTGCTCACCTCCTCAAACCCGTCTCTAGTTTCATTTGCAATTCTCTCCAAGGTCGAGGCCATATGTATAAGTTCCTGTGCTGCTTTTGCTGTCCCATAAAGTGGGAAAGCTATCATAAAGAACCGTTCTGTCTCACTAATGGTGAATATAGGGTACCACATATGCTGAATAACACGATCCTACCCAATCCCAAGGAAGCCATGGGTCGGCATTGTTTCCACACACACAACAGGTGCCATTATATACAGTCATGCTGCTCATATAAGCAGAGGAGAGGCTGACCAGGACATCAGCAATGTGGCAATGGATTGTAATCTGTTGCACCAAAGCCCAGGCACCACTGGTGACATTAACCTGCTGGGTACAGTAGCTGAGGCCCACAGGTATGGTTCCGTTTCTTACCAAGCAGATAGATCCCCCCCTTGTTGGTTTTTCACAACATGTCTGATGGGGTTTTTAAATGTCACTTTCCTTGTCCCATTGTGGGTTCCATTCTGATTCGAAATCCCCTCTACCATTCCCGGAGTTGACAAAGGGATCGGGAATAACGCCCCCCCCCCCCCCCCCTTTCCTTTGTGCATGGGAATATGTAAGCAGACCCAGCACTTGCTCAAAATTTTGACTGCAATACATACAAGTGAGACACATACATGAAAGTGTTCATGTGATAGGGTCAGATTTTAGAGGATTGGTACAATGATCGCTTGGATTGACCAAACCTCGTGTTGATGTACTCATCCTCCCGAGCCCTCCGCTGTTGCCGGGTACAGATCCATCCCGGTCCCTCAGCTAAACACCAAAAATTCCAGTCACACCACATTACATTGCCTGGGAGACCCCAATCACCTCGCCCCTCCAACAGAGTTGGCAACATGGCATGGTTAAGGAATCCCGAGCAGCGGTCCCTACGGGTTACCTCCCAGGGACTTATTCCATGTGTCGGAAGGTTACAATAGACAGAGCCATCGTTACAGAGATGCTTGCGATGCTCTATCCTCAAGTCTACACAATTCCACCTATACTTCCCCTCCGTAACTAGCAGGGCAAGGGTCATGAGAAGCAGCAAGAAAATCATCCTATCACTTAACTAATAACCCGCGCGACCGTTATACAATGGTCCAAAGGCTATACCGCCCGCGCGCCACTGCCCGTGAACCCGTTCAGCTTGCTTGGAGGTCAATCGTCTCACGTATCTGTGAATTAAGCACACTACACAATTTTAACCTCATAGGGGCCCTTCCATTTAGGGGCAAACCCAGGTTTGTCAAGTAGTGCTTTTACTAGGACGCAACTTCCCGCCCGTCAGGGAGCATTTCAAGCTCTCTCTCTCCCTGTGTCTCTTTGTTCCGGATTGTCTTTTACCAATTTGCGCATCCCTTTTAGTTGGGTGCTTAGTTCCAAAACATATTTCCTGAATTCATCTTTTAGTGAACCTACATCATCACCCATTCTGTCATTAATTCATAAGGGGTTAATCCGGTTGTCCGGTTTGTGGTAATTCTTAATCTCATCAGTATAGTGGGCAATATCTCTGTCCACAATTTCCCGATATCTGTATGGCTTTAGCTAGTACATTATACATTTAACTACACACCCCCCTTCCATAGAAAGCTTAGTGTGAATTAAATAACCCTTTACACTGGCTTTTGGCTGCAGTTGGACATCCATTCATTTGTATATAATCTCATCAAAAGACATCGCATTCCCCATTAAAATCACATACCATACAGCTCCAATCTTTATATAATGTACCCCGACATTATCTCTAGTTTAATTATTTGTATGGCAAGGAAAACAGGAAGCTCCTACAGAATTATGTTTATCAATACACAACATATAATATATAACTATTATACAAAATTGGTAAAGGCTTTTCAGGATTTGATTTTATTTCCGGGTCTATATAGCAGTGCTATACTGTATAATAAAAATAATCAAGCGGCAGTTGTATCATACTTTACACAGCAAAACCGTAATATCCAAACCCCTTTAATCCAAGCCGTTTCCAATTTTAAACTGAGCTCCAGATCAAAACCCCCGCACTCGAGGAAAACAACAGGCACCAAATCAAAACCAAAGTAGGTACAATACATACTAGTGAATTAATCAGAAACATTTTGGTTTGATTTTAACTGGCTAGATTTTAAGCTTGACAGTGCTCAATATTTGGCAAACTTTGAACAATAGATAGCACATAAAATTCCAACGGCAGTACATAAGTTTAACCAGGTTACAGAACATTAAACTATCAGACATTTGTAAGGGCAATTTGCATTGGCAACTAAGATTTAATTGATTAATCTCCTGCTGGAACTTGAAATAAGCAGAATTACAATTCATTTCACTTAACTTAAAATATTTTAAACTGACTCATAGACAGTACATTTACCACATTCTTTTGTTCTTGCTTATCTACTTTTCCATAAAATTACTTAATTTCTTCTCCCAATTTCTCAACTAACTCTCTCATAATCTTCACTTCAAGACAAAGGAGAGAGCACATGGTTCCCTCCAAGGTTTAAATCCTTTCTTAACAAAATTCAAACACGGGTTTAATCAAAATTCAAATTGGCTATTTCCAACTTCAAATTATGTACTTCGATTTTGAAATTTCAATTTACCTTCTAATTTTATCTAAACTCTGTATCAAACCCACTGTTGTAAAATCACAACAAAGCAAACAACTCTGTTAAACACACAGACACACATGGAAGCTTCCAACACTCATTCAAACTTAACACCTTCAAATGAGATGTAAGTAAAACATTTAAAAGAATACAGAACTTGGATTAAGACAGTCACTTTAATTCTTCTTTCTTCCAAACTGTAATTAAAACTCAAAATAGAAGTAAATTCAAGGAATCTTATCACTTTAATCTTTAACAGTCTTAACACCTCCCCAGCTCTCCTGAGGCGAAACTAAGGTCATTTATTACCCGCAATAAACACTCCACAAGAACAAACAAAGGCTTCAACAATTCCTGCTCTCAATTTCATACAACAACCACCTACATTCGACTAGAAACCAGATCACACAAACACACTGAAATACAAAGACTAAGATCTCTCCTATCCACCTCCAGGTATGCCATTAGCCCATTCTACCAACTCATCACAGTTCGGGGTACTGAGAATTCCCATTTCAAGGATTTTTTGGTGAACACTAAAGAATTCATCCTTAAAAGACTGGATGAACGCTCGATCTCCTCGACCTGGGTTTCCTTGTCCAGAGCACTCCTGATGTACCTGGAACAACCATCCCCCACATTCAGAAGCTCCTTTTAGCTGTTTCGTTGTGGTCATTCTGCTCCAGTTAGTGGGAGCATTCCCTAATACTCTCAGAATTTCTACCTTAAACTGGGCGAAGGGTGTCTGTTGGGCATCTATCTCTGATGTTAGGGCGACTACATGCGTCCACCATCCCCCACTATAATCCTGTGCTGGAGGAGCGGCGGGTCCACCTGCTACCTGTTTCCACTGATCCGCTGGACAGGCTGCCCTGACCAGCTGGTGTATGTCTCTCAGGTGTAATAGGTGTCCTACCCAGATTGTGTCTAATTCTTCCCAGAATTTAGTGTTTGCGCTTCTAGGTTGTAATTTACCCTGGGAAACCATTATCTGCTGCCTCTCACCTGAGATGAATGGTTCATAATTTACTTTTGGCTGTGCAGCTGTTCCCCCTTGGGTTACTCGCACTAAGTTGTGTTCTAGGGCTTCCCACTCCTCGGGAAGAGCGGTTAGTCCCTGTTGTGTGGACTCATAAGGAGGTAGAGGAACGTTTCCCCTCTCCATACCTTTTCTTCCAATACTTGGTTTTGTTTCTCCAGTTCCCTTACTCTGGATTCTAACTCCTGAATCCTTTCTTTATCCTCACTCCACTTCTTAGTAGAGGCGACTACTTGCTCAAGTAGTCCAGCTAACTGATGTATGAACAATACTCCTGTTTTCTTTGTCATGTTTCTCTTTTCTTTACCCAACCACTTATGTTGTTGGCCCAGAGGGCAGGATAAGTTCTACCCCCCTTTTCTCATCTGTTTAATGAATTTGTTCCTTTCAGTCATGCACTCATTTATCAGGGATTCCGGAAGTCCGCACTGTCCTTGTGCTTGTGATCCCACCATGATACAGATAAGTTTTATACTCACCACCTGGAGCCTTCTATTCTCCCTTCTCACTCTCCCACTCCTAGGCTGCTCTTATCAGAGTCCGGTGTTACCTGTCAGGGGTGATCAAATCCCTCCGTACCACCGCTTACACTATTAAGCTTACTTCTACTCCGGTCATCACTCAGACAGTTTCTTTCTCACTCACGTCTGAACATCACAGCTCAGGCACCTTTTTCTCCAGTCTTTACACTCACTTGAGTATTAAAGACAAATGCATCCTTGTCCGTATGTGTTCAGTTCAGACGTCTTTCACTCTCTCACTCTCTCATCTCATATGATCAGCCCACTGTAGTTTGACTCGCCCTATTAGGTTCAGAACTCTATTCCAGTACCCAGGTTGTGGCCATTCAACCTGAGCCCGCAAGCAGAGTCCCCGCAAACAGATCCCGGGGTGTCTCCTGGGTTTCGGCACCAAATAAAGTCGGGGAAAATACCTCTTGAGGCTGGTATGAGTCAAAATAGAGTAGGCTTTATTCTCACAAGCTTGTGGGAGAACTTGACCCCTTGAAAACGGAAGCCAAAGTTCTCTCTGAACACAAGAAGCGTGGACCTTGATACATCAGGGTTCCCAATACAAGTCATGAAGCAAAGTCCAGTTAACAGTCCTTGATCATAAATTATAGTTCCTTTTACAGCTTCTGATACACTCTGGTTTATGGTTAGAGACAATGTGGTATCCTTAGATCATACAGCACAATTCTCCTGGTAGTTGGAGTCAAGATGCAACCTCTGGTCCCCTGCTCTTCCCACGGCCTTTCCTTCGAAGTGACTGTGTGCGATTGCAGCTGTCCCAGTGGGATGCCTCCTTCAAACGGCCATTCTTGCACTCTACCATTTGGTAGCTGCTTCCTTTGTTTAAATCATACACAAGCCTACGGGAAAAGTAAGACTTACCACCCAACATTTACATTTAACTGTCTGTTTTATCCCCTCCCCCCCGTCTCCCCTCCCCCCCGTCTCCCCTCCCCCCGTCTCCCCTCCCCCCCGTCTCCCCTCCCCCCCGTCTCCCCTCCCCCCCGTCTCCCCTCCCCCCCGTCTCCCCTCCCCCCGTCTCCCCTCCCCCCGTCTCCCCTCCCCCCCGTCTCCCCTCCCCCCCGTCTCCCCTCCCCCCCGTCTCCCCTCCCCCCCGTCTCCCCTCCCCCCCGTCTCCCCTCCCCCCCGTCTCCCCTCCCCCCCGTCTCCCCTCCCCCCCGTCTCCCCTCCCCCCCGTCTCCCCTCCCCCCCGTCTCCCCTCCCCCCCGTCTCCCCTCCCCCCCGTCTCCCCTCCCCCCCGTCTCCCCTCCCCCCCGTCTCCCCTCCCCCCCGTCTCCCCTCCCCCCGTCTCCCCTCCCCCCGTCTCCCCTCCCCCCCGTCTCCCCTCCCCCCGTCTCCCCTCCCCCCCGTCTCCCTCCCCCCGTCTCCCCTCCCCCCCGTCTCCCCTCCCCCCGTCTCCCTCCCCCCCGTCTCCCCTCCCCCCCGTCTCCCCTCCCCCCGTCTCCCCTCCCCCCCGTCTCCCCTCCCCCCCGTCTCCCCTCCCCCCCGTCTCCCCCCGTCTCCCCTCCCCCCCGTCTCCCCTCCCCCCCGTCTCCCCTCCCCCCGTCTCCCCTCCCCCCCGTCTCCCCTCCCCCCGTCTCCCCTCCCCCCCCGTCTCCCCTCCCCCCCGTCTCCCTCCCCCCCGTCTCCCCTCCCCCCCGTCTCCCTCCCCCCCGTCTCCCCTCCCCCCCGTCTCCCCTCCCCCCCGTCTCCCCTCCCCCCGTCTCCCCTCCCCCACCGTCTCCCTCCCCCCGTCTCCCCTCCCCCCGTCTCCCCTCCCCCCCGTCTCCCCCTCCCCCCCGTCTCCCCTCCCCCCCGTCTCCCCTCCCCCCCGTCTCCCCTCCCCCCCGTCTCCCCTCCCCCCCGTCTCCCCTCCCCCCGTCTCCCCTCCCCCCCGTCTCCCCTCCCCCCGTCTCCCCTCCCCCCCGTCTCCCCTCCCCCCCGTCTCCCCTCCCCCCGTCTCCCTCCCCCCCGTCTCCCCTCCCCCCCGTCTCCCCTCCCCCCCGTCTCCCCTCCCCCCCGTCTCCCCTCCCCCCCGTCTCCCCTCCCCCCCCGTCTCCCTCCCCCCGTCTCCCCTCCCCCCCGTCTCCCCTCCCCCCCGTCTCCCCTCCCCCCCGTCTCCCCTCCCCCCCGTCTCCCCTCCCCCCCGTCTCCCCTCCCCCCCGTCTCCCCTCCCCCCGTCTCCCCTCCCCCCCGTCTCCCCTCCCCCCCGTCTCCCCTCCCCCCCGTCTCCCCTCCCCCCCGTCTCCCCTCCCCCCCGTCTCCCCTCCCCCCGTCTCCCCTCCCCCCCGTCTCCCCTCCCCCCCGTCTCCCCTCCCCCCCGTCTCCCCTCCCCCCCGTCTCCCTCCCCCCCGTCTCCCCTCCCCCCGTCTCCCCTCCCCCCCGTCTCCCCTCCCCCCGTCTCCCCTCCCCCCCGTCTCCCCTCCCCCCGTCTCCCCTCCCCCCCGTCTCCCCTCCCCCCCCGTCTCCCCTCCCCCCCGTCTCCCTCCCCCCCGTCTCCCCTCCCCCCCGTCTCCCCTCCCCCCCTCCTCTCTCCCCCCCCCGTCTCCCCTCCCCCCCCGTCTCCCCTCCCCCCCGTCTCCCCTCCCCCCCGTCTCCCCTCCCCCCCGTCTCCCCTCCCCCCCGTCTCCCCTCCCCCCGTCTCCCCTCCCCCCCGTCTCCCCTCCCCCCCGTCTCCCCTCCCCCCCGTCTCCCCTCCCCCCCGTCTCCCCTCCCCCCCGTCTCCCCTCCCCCCCGTCTCCCCTCCCCCCCCGTCTCCCCCCCCGTCTCCCCTCCCCCCCGTCTCCCCTCCCCCCCGTCTCCCCTCCCCCCCGTCTCCCCTCCCCCCCGTCTCCCCTCCCCCCCGTCTCCCCTCCCCCCCGTCTCCCCTCCCCCCCGTCTCCCCTCCCCCCCGTCTCCCCTCCCCCCCGTCTCCCCTCCCCCCCGTCTCCCCTCCCCCCCGTCTCCCCTCCCCCCCGTCTCCCCTCCCCCCCGTCTCCCCTCCCCCCCGTCTCCCCTCCCCCCCGTCTCCCCTCCCCCCCGTCTCCCCTCCCCCCCGTCTCACCTCCCCCCCGTCTCACCTCCCCCCCGTCTCACCTCCCCCCCGTCTCACCTCCCCCCCGTCTCACCTCCCCCCCGTCTCACCTCCCCCCCGTCTCACCTCCCCCCCGTCTCCCCTCCCCCCCGTCTCCCCTCCCCCCCGTCTCCCCTCCCCCCCGTCTCCCCTCCCCCCCGTCTCCCCTCCCCCCCGTCTCCCCTCCCCCCCGTCTCCCCTCCCCCCCGTCTCCCCTCCCCCCCGTCTCCCCTCCCCCCCGTCTCCCCTCCCCCCCGTCTCCCCTCCCCCCCGTCTCCCCTCCCCCCCGTCTCCCCTCCCCCCCGTCTCCCCTCCCCCCCGTCTCCCCTCCCCCCCGTCTCCCCTCCCCCCCGTCTCCCCTCCCCCCCGTCTCCCCTCCCCCCCGTCTCCCCTCCCCCCCGTCTCCCCTCCCCCCCGTCTCCCCTCCCCCCCGTCTCCCCTCCCCCCCGTCTCCCCTCCCCCCCGTCTCCCCTCCCCCCCGTCTCCCCTCCCCCCCGTCTCCCCTCCCCCCCGTCTCCCCTCCCCCCCGTCTCCCCTCCCCCCCGTCTCCCCTCCCCCCCGTCTCCCCTCCCCCCCCGTCTCCCCTCCCCCCCCGTCTCCCCTCCCCCCCCGTCTCCCCTCCCCCCCCGTCTCCCCTCCCCCCCCGTCTCCCCTCCCCCCCCGTCTCCCCTCCCCCCCCGTCTCCCCTCCCCCCCCGTCTCCCCTCCCCCCCCGTCTCCCCTCCCCCCCCGTCTCCCCTCCCCCCCCCGTCTCCCCTCCCCCCCCGTCTCCCCTCCCCCCCCGTCTCCCCTCCCCCCCATTTCTTCCTGCTCTGCTTGAACCAGATGGATTCTGTCCTTGGCCCTGTCTGGGACGTCTCTTCCTGACACTGCACTGACTTTGCTGATCAGTATTTCCCCCGCACCTCCTTTTTGCTCCGTTTCCTCTCTCTCTGACCAATTCGTGGGCATCAGTATTTAGAACGAATGAGGGTCGCTCTTCAAAATCCTGGAGCTTCCGCCCTAACAGCGCTGTGGGTGTGTCTACCCCTCAAGAAGGCAGCTCACCATCACCTTCTCAAGGGGCAATTAGGGCTGTGATAAATGCTGCTGTCGCCAGTGTCACCCACATTCCGTGGAAAAACTATTTTTGAAAATCACATGCATGTCTACATTGCTTCTTTGGACCATCACCTTAAAGCTGTGCACCCCGGTTATAGATCTTTGCACCAATGGGAACAGTTTCTCCCCATTTACTCTGCTCATGATTTTAAACAGCTCCATCAAACTTCCTCTCGGCATCTGTCCCCTGGGAGATTGGAGCCGGGACGTGCTGGGGTTTCCATGTTGTGAGGGGGGGTTGGAGCCGGGACGTGCTGGGGTTTCCGTGTTGTGTGGGGGGGTTGGAGCCGGGACGTGCTGGGGTTTCCGTGTTGTGTGGGGGGGTTGGAGCCGGGACGTGCTGGGGTTTCTGTGTTGTGTGGGAGGGTTGGAGCCGGGACGTGCTGGGGTTTCCGTGTTGTGGGGGGGGGTACTTGAGTTGCTTGGTTGGAAAGTTGGCCTTTTGTGCACTGTTTCAGCTGGGAACGGACTGAGCCTTCTTCCCTGCTTGGATTTGAGTTGTGTCCTGCTGGAGTTCTGTGCATCGGGGTGGGCAGGAATATTTTGAGGTTAAAATCGGGTCATCGACGATCTTATTGAATGGTGGAGAAGGCTCGAGACGCTGAGTGCCAGACCACTGCCTTTAACTCATATGTGCATCCTTTCTCTGTGGGATCTTGACTTGGACCCTGCTGGGGTTTGCTAGCTTTGTGTACGGTGAATGAGTGCAACTAGCTGGAGGCCTTGGTCTCTGTTTGATGTTGGGACGGGGGCCTGCTGGAAGCGTCTCTTTGTTTAATGTTGGAGCGGGGGCCTGCTGGAGGTGTCTGTCTGTTTAATGTTGGAGCGGGGGCCTGCTGGTGACATCTCTCTGTTTAATGTTGGAGCGGGGACCTGCTGGAGGCATCTCTCTGTTTAATGTTGGTGTGGGGGCCTGCTGGAGGTGTCTCTATCTTTCATGTTGGAGCGGGGGCCTGCTGGAGGTGTCTCTCTGTTTAATGTTGGAGCGGGGGCCTGCTGGAGGTGTCTCTCTGTTTAATGTTGGAGCGGGGGCCTGCTGGAGGTGTCACTCTGTTTAATGTTGGAGCGGGGGCCTGCTGGAGGTGTCTCTCTGTTTAATGTTGGAGCGGGGGCCTGCTGGAGGTGTCTCTCTGTTTAATGTTGGGGCGGGGGCCTGCTGGAGGTGTCTCTCTGTTCAGTGTTGGAGCGGGGGCCTGCTGGAGGCTTCAGTCTCTATTTGATGTTGGAGCGGGGGCCTGCTGGAGGAGTCTCTCTGTTTAATGTTCGAGCGGGGACCTGCTGGAGGCGTCGGTCTGTTTAATGTTGGAGCGGGGGTCTGCTGGAGGTGTCTCTCTGTTTCATGTTCGGGCGGGGTCCTGCTGGAGGCGTCTCTCTGTTTAATGTTTGAGTGGGGGCCTGCTGGAAGCGTCTCTTTGTTTAATGTTGGAGCGGGGGCCTGCTGGAGGTGTCTGTCTGTTTAATGTTGGAGCGGGGGCCTGCTGGTGACATCTCTCTGTTTAATGTTGGAGCGGGGACCTGCTGGAGGCATCTCTCTGTTTAATGTTGGTGCGGGGGCCTGCTGGAGGTGTCTCTATCTTTCATGTTGGAGCGGGGGCCTGCTGGAGGCCTCCGTCTATCTTTAATTTTGGAGCATGCGCCTGCTGGAGGCGTCTCACTGTTCAATTTTGGAGCTGGGGCCTGCTGGAAGCGTCTCTCTGTTTAATGTTGGAGCGGGGGCCTGCTGGAGGCCTCCATCTATCTTTAATTTTGGAGCATGCGCCTGCTGGAGGCGTCTCTCTGTTCAATTTTGGAGCTGGGGCCTGCTGGAGGGCTCTCTCTGTTTAATGTTGGAGTGGGGGCCTGCTGGAAGCGTCTCTCTGTTTACTGTTGGAGCGGGGGCCTGCTGGAGGTGTCTCTCCGTTTAATGTTGGAGTGGGGGCCTGCTGGAGGTGTCTCTCCGTTTAATGTTGGAGTGGGGGCCTGCTGGAGGTGTCTCTCCGTTTAATGTTGGAGTGGGGGCCTGCTGGAGTCCTCAGTCTCTGTTTAATGTTGGAGCGGGGGCCTGCTGGTGTCCTCAGTCTCTGTTTAATGTTGGAGCGGGGGCCTGCTGGTGTCCTCAGTCTCTGTTTAATGTTGGAGTGGGGGACTGCTGGAAGCATCTCTTTGTTTAATGTTGGAGTGGGGGCCTGCTGGTGTCCTCAGTCTCTGTTTAATGTTGGAGCGGGGGCCTGCTGGAAGCATCTCTTTGTTTAATGTTGGAGCGGGGGCCTGCTGGACACGCCTCTCTGTTTAATGCTGGGGCTGGGCCTGCTGGAGGCGTCTCTCTGTTTCATGTTGGAGACGGGGGCCTGCTGGAGGCTTCAGTCTGTTTAATGTTGGAGCGGGGGCCTGCTGGAGGTGTCTCTCCGTTCAATTTTGGAGCTGGGGCCTGCTGGAGGCATCTCTCTGTTTAATGTTGGAGCGGGGGCCTGCTGGAGGCTTCTCTCTGTTTAATGTTGGAGTGGGGGCCTGCTGGAGGCGTCTCTCCGTTCAATTTTGGAGCGGGGACCTGCTGGAGTCCTCAGTCTCTGTTTAATATTGGAGCAGGGGCCTGCTGGAGGCGTCTCTCTGTTTAATGTTGGAGTGGGAGCCTGCTGGAGTCCTCAGTCTCTGTTTCATGTTGGAGCAGGGGCCTGCTGGAGGCGTCTCTCTGTTTAATGTTGGAGTGGGGGCCTGCTGGAGTCCTCAGTCTCTGTTTAATGTTGGAGCGGGGGCCTGTTGGAAGTGTCTCTTTGTTTAATGTTGGGGTGGGGGCCTGCTGAAGGCGTGTCTCTGTTTCATGATGGAGCGGGGGCCTGCTGGAGGCGTCTCTCTGTTCAATTTTGGAGCGGGGGTCTGCTGGAGATTTCTGTCTGTTTAATGTTGGAGTGGGGACCTGCTGGAGGCATGTCTCTGTTTAATGTTGGGGCTGGGCCTGCCGGAGGCGTCTCTCTGTTCAATTTTGGAGCGGGGGCCTGCTGGAGATTTCTGTCTGTTTAATGTTGGAGTGGGGACCTGCTGTAGGCGTCTCTATCTTTCATGTTGGAGCGGGGGCCTGCTGGAGGCCTCCGTCTATCTTTAAGTTTGGAGCATGCGCCTGCTGGAGGCGTCTCTCTGTTCAATTTTGGAGCTGGGGCCTGCTGGAAGCGTCTCTCTGTTTAATGTTGGAGCGGGGGCCTGCTGGAGGCCTCCATCTATCTTTAATTTTGGAGCATGCGCCTGCTGGAGGCGTCTCTCTGTTCAATTTTGGAGCTGGGGCCTGCTGGAGGGCTCTCTCTGTTTAATGTTGGAGTGGGGGCCTGCTGGAAGCGTCTCTCTGTTTACTGTTGGAGCGGGGGCCTGCTGGAGGTGTCTCTCCGTTTAATGTTGGAGTGGGGGCCTGCTGGAGGTGTCTCTCCGTTTAATGTTGGAGTGGGGGCCTGCTGGAGTCCTCAGTCTCTGTTTAATGTTGGAGCGGGGGCCTGCTGGTGTCCTCAGTCTCTGTTTAATGTTGGAGTGGGGGCCTGCTGGAGGCGTCTCTCTGTTTAATGTTGGAGCGGGGGCCTGCTGGAGGCGTCTCTCTGTTTAATGTTAGAGCGGGGACCTTCTGGAGGTGTCTCTCTGTTTAATGTTGGAGCGGGGACCTGCTGGAGGCGTCTCTCTGTTTAATGTTGGAGTGGGGGCCTGCCGGTGTCCTCAGTCTCTGTTTAATGTTGGAGCGGGGGCCTGCTGGAAGCATCTCTTTGTTTAATGTTGGAGCGGGGGCCTGCTGGACACGCCTCTCTGTTTAATGCTGGGGCTGGGCCTGCTGGACACGCCTCTCTGTTTAATGCTGGGGCGGAGGCCTGCTGGAGGCGTCTCTCTGTTTAATGTTGGGGTGAGGGCCTGCTGGAGGCCTCCGTCTATCTTTAATTTTGGAGCATGCGCCTGCTGGAGGCGTCTCTCCGTTCAATTTTGGAGCGGGGACCGGCTGGAGGCCTCTCTCTGTTTAATGTTGGAGTGGGGGCCTGCTGGAGGTGTCTCTCTGTTTCATGTTGGAGCGGGTGCCTGCTGGAGGCATCTCTCCGTTTAACGTTGGAGTGGGGGCCTGCTGGAGGCGTCTCTCTGTTTAATGTTGGAGTGGGAGCCTGCTGGAGTCCTCAGTCTCTGTTTCATGTTGGAGCAGGGGCCTGCTGGAGGCGTCTCTCTGTTTAATGTTGGAGTGGGGGCCTGCTGGAGTCCTCAGTCTCTGTTTAATGTTGGAGCAGGGGCCTGCTGGAAGCGTCTCTTTGTTTAATGTTGGGGTGGGGGCCTGCTGGAGGCGTGTCTCTGTTTCATGATGGAGCGGGGGCCTGCTGGAGGCGTCTCTGTTCAATTTTGGAGCGGGGGTCTGCTGGAGATTTCTCTCTGTTTAATGTTGGAGTGGGGACCTGCTGGAGGCATGTCTCTGTTTAGTGTTGGGGCTGGGCCTGCCGGAGGCGTCTCTGTGTTCAATTTTGGAGCGGGGGCCTGCTGGAGATTTCTGTCTGTTTAATGTTGGAGTGGGGACCTGCTGTAGGCGTCTCTATCTTTCATGTTGGAGCGGGGGCCTGCTGGAGGCCTCCGTCTATCTTTAAGTTTGGAGCATGCGCCTGCTGGAGGCGTCTCTCTGTTCAATTTTGGAGCTGGGGCCTGGTGGAAGCGTCTCTCTGTTTAATGTTAGAGCGGGGGCCTGCTGGTGTCCTCAGTCTCTGTTTAATTTTGGAGCAGGGACCTGCTGGAGGCATCTCTCTGTTTAATGTTGGAGCGGGGGCCTGCTGGAGGTGTCTCTCTGTTTAATGTTCGAGCAGGGGCCTGCTGGAGGCATCTCTCTGTTTAATGTTGGTGCGGGGGCCTGCTGGAGGCGTCTCTCTGTTTAATGTTGGTGCGGGGGCCTGCTGGAGGCCTCAGTTTCTGTTTAATGTTGGTGCGGGGGCCTGCTGGAGGCGTCTCTCTGTTTAATGTTGGTGCGGGGGCCTGCTGGAGTCCTCAGTCTCTGTTTAATTTTGGAGCAGGGGCCTGCTGGAGGTGTCTCTCTGTTTAATGTTGGAGTGGGCTGCAGTATACAGCGGGCAGCGTCGGGAGCGGGCAGTGGAGTGTGTGGGAAGCAGAGTGTGAGCTATAAGGGCTTTGGCTCACAGGGCTTTGGCGAAGGCGAGGAAGGTTGTTTGTTTTTCTTCTGTTACACCCCCTTTTTTGTTTTATCTCCCGAAAACTAAAAAGGACATGGCTGGTATGAGTGGGAGGCCAGTATACTGCATTCGGTGTGGGATGTGGGAATTCCTGGAGACAACTTGCCTCCTGGAAGTCCATATCTGTGCCAGATGTGTGGAACTGCAACTCCTGAAGGATCGTGTAAGGGAGCTGGAGCTGAGGCTCGATGAACTCAGTTTAGTTAGGGAAAATGAGAGATTAATAGATAAAAGTTATAGTCAGGTAGTGACACCAGGGTCTCGGAAGGAAGACACGTGGGTCACAGTTAGGAGGGGTAATAGTCAGAAGGGTGATGTGCCGGAAAGTACCCCAGTGGCAGTCTCCCATAAAAGAAAGGGATGGGCAACAGATGGGGGAAGGGAAGGGAGTGAGCAGTCTGTGGAGGGATCCCCTGTGGTTGTCCCCCTCCAAAATAGGTATATTGTTTTGGAATCTGTGGAGGGGGATGACCCTCCAGGGGTAAGCCACGAGGACCAGATCGCCTCCACGGAGACAGGCTCAGGGGTCCGAAAGGGAAAGAAGAGGTTTAGGAGAGCGATGGTTGTGGGGGACGCAATGGTTAGAGGCACGGACAGGCGGTTCTGTGGGAGTGAACGAGAATCCAGGATGGTAGTCTGCCTCCCTGGTGCCGGGGTACTGGATGTCTCCGAGAGGGTAGGAAGCATATTTTAAAAGGAAGGTAGTCAAACTGATGTGATTGTACACATTGGTGAAAATGATGTAGGTAGGAAGAGCAGGGGGGTCATACGAGAGAAATTCAGGGAGTTGGGTGCTAGGCTAAAAAGTAAGACCTCCAGGATAGCAATCTCTGGACTGCTCCTGGTGTCTAGTGCAAGTGAGGCTCGGAACAGGGAGATTCTACAGTTGAACGCGTTGCTAAAGGACTGGTGCAAGAGGGAGGGTTTTAAATTCATAGATAACTGGGAAATCTCCAAGTCAGGATGGCAACTGTACAGAAAGGATGGGTTACACCTCAACTGGAAGGGAGCAAATATCCTGGCTGGGAGTTTTGCTAGAGTGTTTCGGCAGGATTTAAACTAGTGTGGCAGGGGGGTGGGGAACAAAACAGTAGGTCAGTAAATACTGAGGCTGGGGTTGAGCTGGGGGCCAGGGCAAGGCTAGCTAAGAAGAGGAGCACTCTGGAGGAGGATGACCTGAGTGGGCCTGGAGGTCTGGAGTGCATCTGCTTCAATGCGAGGAGCGTAACGGGTAAAACAGACAAACTTAGGGCCTTAATGCTTATGCGGAATTTGGATGTGGTTGCGGTGACGGAAACTTGGTTAAAAGAAGGACAGGACTGGCAGCTGAATATTCCGGGGTATAAGTGTTTTAGGCGAGACAGAGGAGGGGCTAAAAAAGGTGGGGGAGTAGCGATATTAGTTAAGGAGCATATTACCGCGGTGCAGAGGGTAAACAACTTAGAGGGGTCATGTACTGAGTCGCTGTGGGTGGAACTCAGAAACAGGAAGGGTGCAGTCACTATGCTGGGGGTGTACTACAGACCACCCAACAGCCCACGGGAAGTGGAGGAAAGGATATGTCAGGAGATTCTGGATAGGTGCAGAAAACATAGGGTTGTTGTAGTGGGGGACTTTAATTTCCCTGGCACAGACTGGAAAGTGCTTAGAGCTGGGGGTCCGGACGGGGAGGAATTTGTAAAATGCGTACTGGAAGGTTCTTTGGAACAGTATGTAGATAGCCTGACTAGAGAGGGGGCTATACTGGACCTAGTTCTGGGAAATGAGCCCGGTCAGGTCGTCAAAGTTTCGGTAGGGGAACATGTGGCAAATAGTGACCACAACTCTGTTAACTTTAGGATAGTAATGGACAAGGATGAGTGCTGTCCTACGGGCAGGGTGCTAAATTGGGGGAAGGCTAACTATAGCCGGATTAGGCAGGAATTGGTGGATGTTGATTGGGAGAGGATGTTCGAGGGTAAGTCCACGTCTGGCATGTGGGAGTCTTTTAAGGAACTATTGATAAGGCTGCAGGATAGGCATGTGCCTGTAAAAAGGAAAGATAGGAAAGGTAGGATTCGAGAGCCATGGATAACCAGGGAAATCGAGGATCTGATTAAAATGAAAAGGGAGGCGTACGTTAAGTCCAGGCAACTGAAAACAGATGGAGCTCTGGAGGAATACAGAGAGAGTAGGAAAGAACTCAAACGGGGAGTTAGAAGGGCAAAAAGAGGTCACGAGATGTTCTTGACAGGCAGGATTAAGGAGAATCCTAAGGCATTCTATTCATACGTTAGGAACAAAAGAGTTGTCGGGGAGAAAATCGGACCTCTCGGGCACAAAGGAGGGGAATTATGCTTAGAACCCAAGGGAATAGGGGAGATCCTAAATGAATACTTTGCATCGGTATTCACGAAGGAGAGGGGCGTGTTAACCGGGAGTGTCTCGGAGGGAGGTGTTGACCCGTTAGAGAAAATCTCCATTACAAGAGAGGAAGTGTTAGGTTTTTTAGGGAACATTAAAACTGACAAAGCCCCAGGGCCTGATGGCATCTATCCTCGACTGCTCAGGGAGACGAAATTGCTGGGCCTCTGACGGAAATCTTTGTCGCTTCTTTGGACACGGGTGAGGTCCCTGAGGATTGGAGGATAGCGAATGTGGTCCCGTTGTTTAAGAAGGGTAGCAGGGATAACCCAGGAAATTATAGGTCGGTGAGCTTGACGTCCGTGGTAGGGAAGTTGTTGGAGAGGATTCTTAGAGACAGGACGTATGTGCATTTAGAACGAAACAATCTCATTAGTGACAGACAGCATGGTTTTGTAAGAGGGAGGTCGTGCCTTACAAATTTGGTGGAGTTTTTTGAGGAAGTGACAAAAACGGTTGATGAAGGAAGGGCCGTGGATGTCGTCTATATGGATTTCAGTAAGGCATTTGACAAAGTCCCACATGGCAGGTTGGTTAAGAAGGTTAAGGCTCATGGGATACAAGGAGAAGTGGCTAGATGGGTGGAGAACTGGCTTGGCCATAGGAGACAGAGGGTAGTGGTTGAAGGGTCTTTTTCCGGCTGGAGGTCTGTGACCAGTGGTGTTCCGCAGGGCTCTGTACTGGGACCTCTGCTATTTGTGATATACATAAATGATTTGGAAGAAGGTGTAACTGGTGTAATCAGCAAGTTTGCGGATGACACGAAGATGGCTGGAATTGCGGATAGCGAAGAGCATTGTCGGGCAATACAGCAGGATATAGATAGGCTGGAAAATTGGGCGGAGAGGTGGCAGATGGAGTTTAATCCGGATAAATGTGAAGTGATGCATTTTGGAAGAAATAATGTAGGGAGGAGTTATACAATAAATGGCAGAGTCATCAGGAGTATAGAAACACAGAGGGACCTAGGTGTGCAAGTCCACAAATCCTTGAAGGTGGCAACACAGGTGGAGAAGGTGGTGAAGAAGGCATATGGTATGCTTGCCTTTATAGGACGGGGTATAGAGTATAAAAGCTGGAGTCTGATGATGCAGCTGTATAGAACGCTGGTTAGGCCACATTTGGAGTACTGCATCCAGTTCTGGTCGCCGCACTACCAGAAGGACGTGGAGGCGTTAGAGAGAGTGCAGAGAAGGTTTACCAGGATGTTGCCTGGTATGGAGGGTCTTAGCTATGAGGAGAGATTGGGTAGACTGGGGTTGTTCTCCTTGGAAAGACGGAGAATGAGGGGAGATCTAATAGAGGTGTACAAGATTATGAAGGGTATAGATAGGGTGAACAGTGGAAAGCTTTTTCCCAGGTCGGAGGTGACGATCACGAGGGGTCACGGGCTCAAGGTGAGAGGGGTGAAGTATAACTCAGATATCAGAGGGACGTTTTTTACACAGAGGGTGGTGGGGGCCTGGAATGCGCTGCCAAGTAGGGTGGTGGAGGCAGGCACGCTGACATCGTTTAAGACTTACCTGGATAGTCACATGAGCAGCCTGGGAATGGAGGGATACAAACGATTGGTCTAGTTGGACCAAGGAGCGGCACAGGCTTGGAGGGCCGAAGGGCCTGTTTCCTGTGCTGTACTGTTCTTCGTTCTTTGTTCTTTGGGGGCCTGGTGGAGTCCTCAGTCTCTGTTTAATGTTGGAGCGGGGGCCTGCTGGAAGCGTCTCTTTGTTGAATGGTGGAGTGGGGGCCTGCTGGAGGCGTGTCTCTGTTTAATGTTGGGGCGGAAGCCTGCTGGAGGCGTGTCTCTGTTTAATGTTGGAGTGGGGGCCTGCTGGAGGCGTCTCTCTGTTTCATGGAGTGGGGGCCTGCTGGAGGCGTCTCTCTGTTTCATGTTGGAGCAGGGGCCTGCTGGAAGCGTCTCTCTGTTTAACGTTGGAGCGGGGGCCTGCTGGAGGCGTCTCTCTGTTTCATGTTGGAGCGGGGGCCTGCTGGAGGTGTCTGTCTGTTTAATGTTGGAGTGGGGGCCTGCTGGAGGCATCTCTCTGTTTAATGTTGGTGCGGGGGCCTGCTGGTGGTGTCTCTATCTTTCATGTTGGAGTGGGGGCCTGCTGGAGGCCTCCGTCTGTCATTAATTTTGGAGCATGTGCCTTCTGGAGGCGCCTCTGTTCAATTTTGGAGCTGTGGCCTGCTGGAAGCGTCTCTCTGTTTAATGTTGGAGCGGGGCCTGCTGGAGGCGTCCCTCTGTTTAATGTTGGAGCGGGGGCCTGCTGGAGGCGTCCCTCTGTTTAATGTTGGAGTGGGGGCCTGCTGGAGGCGTCCCTCTGTTTAATGTTGGAGCGGGGGCCTGCTGGAGGTGTCTCTCTGTTTACTGTTGGAGTGGGGGCCTGCTGGAGTCCTCAGTCTCTGTTTCATGTTGGTGCGGGAGCCTGCTGGAGTCCTCCATCTCTGTTTAATGTTGGAGCGGGGGCCTGCTGGAGGCGTCTCTCTGTTTAATGTTGGAGCGGGGGCCTGCTGGAGTCCTCAGTCTCTGTTTAATGTTGGAGTGGGGACCTGCTGGAAACATCTCTTTGTTTAATGTTGGAGCGGGGGCCTGCTGGAGGTGTCTCTCTGTTTAATGTTGGAGCGGGGGCCTGCGGGAGCCGTGTCTCTGTTCAATTTTGGAGCTAGGTGCCTGCTGGAGGTGTCTCTCTGTTTAATGTTGGAGCGGGGGCCTGCTGGAGGCGTCCCTCTGTTTAATGTTGGTGCGGGGGCCTGCTGGACACGGCTCTCTGTTTAATGTTGGAGCGGGGGCCTGCTGGAGGCATCTCTCTGTTCAATTTTGGAGCGGGGGCCTGCTGGAGGCGTCTCTCTGTTTAATGTTGAGGTGAGGGCCTGCTGGAGGCGTCTCTATCTTTCATGTTGGAGCGGGGGCCTGCTGGAGGCCTCAGTCTATCTTTAATTTTGGAGCATGCGCCTGCTGGAGGCGTCTCTCTGTTCAATTTTGGAGCGGGGGCCTGCTGGAGGTGTCTCTCTGTTTAATGTTGGAGCGGGGGCCTGCTGGAGGTGTCTCTCTGTTTAATGTTGGAATGGAGGCCTGCTGGAGGTGTCTCTCTGTTTAATGTTGGAATGGAGGCCTGCTGGAGGTGTCTCTCTGTTTAATGTTGGAGCGGGGGCCTGCTGGAGGTGTCTCTCTGTTTAATGTTGGAATGGAGGCCTGCTGGAGGCGATCTCTTTTCAGTGTTGGAGCGGGGCCTGCTGGAGGCGTCTCTATCTTTCATGTTGGAGCGGGGGCCTACTGGAGGCCTCAGTCTATCTTTAATTTTGGAGCATGCGCCTGCTGGAGCCGTCTCTGTTTAATGTTGGAGCGGGGGCCTGCTGGAGGCTTCTCTCTGTTTAATGTTGGAGCGGGGGCCTGCTGGAGGCTTCTCTCTGTTTAATGTTGTTGCAGGGGCCTGCTGGAGGCTTCTCTCTGTTTAATGTTGGAATGGAGGCCTGCTGGAGGCGTCTCTCTGTTTAATGTTGGAGCGGGGGCCTGCTGGAGGTGTCTCTCTGTTTAATGTTGGAGCGGGGGCCTGCTGGAGGAGTCTCTCTGTTTAATGTTGGAGTGGGGGCCTGCTGGAGGAGTCTCTCTGTTTAATGTTGGAGTGGGGGCCTGCTGGAGGCGTCTCTCTGTTTAATGTTGGAGCGGGGACCTGCTGGAAACATCTCTCTGTTTAATGTTGGAGTGGGGACCTGCTGGAGGCGTCTTGCTGTTTAATGTTGGAGTGGGGGCCTGCTGGAGGTGTCTCTCTGTTCAGTGTTGGAGTGGGGGCCTGCTGGAGGTGTCTCTCTGTTTAATGTTGGAGCGGGGGCCTGCTGGAGGCGTCTCTCTGTTTAATGTTGGAGTGGGGACCTGCTGGAGGCATCTGGCTCTGGCAAGATTGAGTCAGGGCACTTTTAACATTCCTTTGCAGGATGTGAGCATCACTGGTTAGATCCAGCATTTATTGCCCATCTCTAATTGTGCCTTGAGAAGGTGGTGGTAAGGTGCCCTCCTGAACCGCTACAGTCCCTGGGATGTCGGTACACCGACAGTGCCTTCAGGGAGGGAACGCTATGATTTTGACCCACCGACAGTGAAGGAACGGCCGATATATTTCCAAGTGAGAATGATGAAGACTTGGAGGGGAACCTCAGTTGTGGTGTTCCCATGTATTTGCTGCCCTTGTCCTTCTAGATTGCACCGCTTGTGGGTTTGGAAGATGCTTCTCAGAAGCCTTGGTGAGTTGCTGCAGTGCATCTTGCCCATGGTACACACGGCTGCCACTGTAGGTGGTGGAGGGAGTGAGTATTTGTGAATGTGCTGCCAATCAAGAGGGGCTGCTTTGTCCTGGATGGTGTTGAGCTTCTTGAGTATTGATGAAGCTGCAATCATCCAGGCAAGTGGAGAGTATTCCATCACACTCCTGACTTGTGTCCTTGTAGATGGTGGACAGGTTTTGGGGAGTCAGGAGGTGAATTACTCTCCACAGGATTCTCAGCCTCTGACCTGTTCTGGCAGCCACAGTATTTCTATGGCTCGTCCAGTTCAGTTTCTGGTTAATGGTAACCCCCAGGATGTTGACAGTGGGGCATTCAGCGATGATAGTGCCATTGAACATCAAGGGGACGAAGGTTCGATTCTGCCTTGTTGAAATTGGTCATTGCCCGGCACTTGTGTGGCGAGAATGTTACTGCCACTTTTTGTGGTGATTGTCCCTTTAAGGGCAACACAGCAGAGTAAGGGTCACCTGATTTAGTGGACCAATTGGGAGTGAGGGTGGGTAATCACCCCTGGGGCTGGAGAGCTCTCTTAGGCAGAAGGCATGCAGGGAGGGGACTAAGGGCAGGCGTGTGGCTGCTGTCCAGTTTTCTTCTTCTTAAATACCCTTTGTGTTTATAATGAAGTCTGTGAAAGAGCACCATTACACAGCACAAGCTGCGTAGTGTTCAGATATTGCTGCGTTCCGGTTCGGGTGCATCAGTATGTGAGGAGTGGTGAATAGTCCCCTTCATTGTGCAATCGTCAGCCAGTATCCCCACTTCTGACCTTAGCAGCTGAAGGTGGTTAGGCTGAGAACACTGTCGTCCGGAACTCCTGCAGCAATGTCCTGTTGGAGGCCGAACCCTCTGTATGCTGTTTGAAGTGGGGTTTATAGGCAGCCTCCAGACTAGGGGCAGGCATCTGCTGCATTCCCTTGAAACAAATTCAAGTGATGAAATGGGTGAATCGGGGTCTGCTGGAGCCCAATGTCCATTCTACTTTTGAACAAGGTGTATGCTGGAGGACCTTATCCATGATATTTTTGAAAAGGTGCTGACAGGAGGCTTCTGTCAATGGTATTTTTGAGCACAGTCTGCTGGAGGAATCTTTCCATGCTATTTTTGAACGGGGCCTGCTGGAGGCTGCTGTCCGTGGTATCTAATCTGATTTGATTTATTGTCGTATGTATTGTTATACAGTGAAAAGTATTGTTTTCTGAGCGCTACACAGACAAAGCATACCGTTCATAGAGAAGGAAAGGAGAGAGTGCAGAATGTAGTGTTACAGACTTAGCTAGGGTGCTGAGTAAGAGCAACTTAACGTGAGATGGGTCCATTCAAAAATCTGATGGCAGCAGGGAAGAAGCTGTTCTTGAGTCCGTTGGTACGTGATCCCAGACTTTTGTATCTTTTTCCCGATGGAAGAAGGTGGAAGAGAGAATGTCCGGGGTGCCTGGGGCCTTTGATTATGCTGGCTGCTTTCCCGAGGCAGCGGGAAGGGTAGACAGAGTCAATGGATGGGAGGCTGGTTTGAGTGATGGACTGGGCTTCGGTCACAACCCTTTGTAGTTTCTTGCGGTCTTGGACAGAGCAGGAGCCATAGCAAGCTGATACAACCAGAAAGGATGCTTTCTATGGAGTGTCTATAAAAGTGAACATCTTTGAACTCTGCTGGAGTTCTGTCCTGGTGTTTTCGAACAGATGTCTGCTGGAAGTCACTGTCTGTGGTATTTTTTCCCCTGGGCCTACTGGAGTTCTCTCTTCATGCGATTTTTGAACAGGGGCCTGCTGCAGGACTGTGTCCTTGGTATTTCCGTCTTGCTGATGAGTTTGAGCTGGTGTTTGCTGGAGTCCTGTTTCAGTGAGGGTTTCAGCTGGTGTTTAACTCCGAGAATCCCTACAGTGCAGAAGGACGCCATTGGCCCAACGGGACTCCACCCACTCTCCGAAAGAGCATCTTGTCTAGGCCCTATTCCCGTAATTGTGCGCATTTGCTCCTTTAATCCCCCTAACCTACACATCTTGGGACACTGATGTGTAATTTAACATGGCGAATCCACTTAACATGCACATCTTTAGGACTGTGGGAGAAAACTGGAGCACCCGGAGGAAACCCACACAGACACGAGGAGAATGTGCAAACTCCGTACGGACAGTGACCCGAGGCTGGAATTGATCGCAGGTCCCTGGCACTGTGAGGCAGCAGTGCCAACCACTGTGCCACCCTATTGTATTCCTTTTCATTTACTTACTCAAGGTGAGAGGCAGGATGTTTAGGGGGGATGTGAGGGAAAACTTTTTTACCCAGAAGGTGGTGAAGGTCTGGAATGCGCTGCCTGGGAGGGTGGTAGAGGCGAGTTGCCTCACATCCTTTAAAAAGTACCTGAATGAGCACTTGGCACATCATAACATTCAAGGCTAAGGGCCAAGTGCTGGCCATTCGGTGGGCGGTCAGGTCTTTCACATGTGCCGGTGCAGACTCGATGGGCCAAAGGGCCTCTTCTGCACTGTATGATTCTGTGATTCAATGAGGTCTTTGATTTGGAGTTTTGTCTCAGTGTGGTGTTGGAGCTGTTGTTTGCTGGAGTTCTGTTGAAGTGAAATCTTTGAGGGAGTTGCGTCCACTGATGCCTTTCAATTTGAGTTTGCTGGAATTCTGTTTCCATGACAACTTTGAGCAGGTTTTTGCTGGAGTTCCCTCCCAGTGAGGAGGAAACCCACGCAGACATAGACTGGAGTTATTTCTTTGTGAGGTGTTGGAGCTGATGTTTAAATCTTAGAATCATAGCAGTGCAGAAGGAGGCTATTTGGCCCATCGAGTGTGCACCGACTCTCTGATAGAGCATCTTACCTAGGCCCTATTCCCATAACCCCACACATTTACCCCTTTAACCCCCCTAACTGACACATCTTGGGAACGTAAGGGGTAATTTAACATGGCAAATTCACTTAATGTGCACATCTTTGGAATATGGGAGGAAATTGGAGCCCCGGAGGAAACCCATGCAGACACTGGAAGAATGCGCAAACTCCACACAGACAGTCCACAGGATGACTACAGTGCAGAAGGAGGCCATTCAGCTCATCGAGTCTGCACCGACCAAAATCTCACCCAGGCCCTATTCCCGTAACCCCGCATATTAACGCTGCGAATCCCCTGACTGTAAGGTCAATTTAGCATGGCCAATCAACCTAACCCGCACATCTTTGGACTGTGGGAGTAAACCGGAGCACCCGGAGGAAACCCACACAGACACGAGGAGAATGTGCAAACTCCACACAGTTACTTGAGGCTGGAATTGATTGCGGGTCCCTGGCACTGTGAGGCAGCAGTGCTAACCACCGTGCCACCCTATTATATTCCTTTTCATATACTTACTCAAGGTGAGGGATGGGAGATTTAGGAGGGATGTGAAGAAAACCTTTTTTACCCAGAAGGTGGTGACGGCCTGGAATGCGCTGCCTGGGAGGGTGGTGGAGGCGGGTTGCCTCACATCCTTTAAAAAGAAGCTGGATGAACACACGTCACGTCAACACATTCAGGGCTATGGACCAAGTGCTGGTAAACTGGATTAGGTGGGCAGTCAGTTCTTTCAAATGTGCTGCTCCAGACTCAATGGGTCGAAGGGCCTCTTCTCCACGATATGATTCTATGAAGTCTGTGAGCTGGTTTTTGCTTGATTACTGAATCGGTGATGGTTTGAGCTGGTGTTTTCTGGAGTTCTGTGTCAGTGTGGGATTGAACTGGTGTTATCCTGAGCTAAGTGTTAGTGAAATGGTGTTGGTGAGTTGGGATTTGCTGGAGTTTTATTTCAGTGAGGTATTTGAGCTGGTGTTTGCTGGAGTTCTGTGTCAGTGAGGGTTTGAGCTGGTGTTTGCTGGAGTTCTGTTTCAGTGAGGGTTTGAGCTGGTGTTTGCTGGAGTTCTGTTTCAGGAAGATTGAGCTGGTGTTTGCTAGAGTTCTGTTGCAGTGAGGATTTGAGCTGGTGTTTGCTGGAGTTCTGTGTCAGTGAGGGTTTGAGCTGGTGTCTGCTGGTGTTCTGTGCCAGTGAGGGTTTGCTTTGAGCTGGTGTTTGCTGGAGTTCTGTGTCAGTGAGGGTTTGAGCTGGTGTCTGCTGGAGTTCTGTGCCAGTGAGGGTTTGATTTGAGCTGGTGTTTGCTGGAGTTCTGTGTCAGTGAGGGATTGAGCTGGTGTTTGCTGGAGTTCTGTTTCAGTAGGATTGAGCTGGTGTTTGCTGGAGTTCTGTGTTAGTGAGGGTTTGAGCTGGTGTTTGCAGGAGTTCTGTTTCAGTAAGGGTTTGAGCTGGTGTTTGCTGGAGTTCTGTGTCAGTGAGGGATTGAGCTAGTGTTTGCTGGAGTTCTGTTTCGGGAGGATTGAGCTGGTGTTTGCTGGAGTTCTGTTTCAGTGCGGGTTTGAGCTGGTGTTTGCTGGAGTTCTGTTTCAGGAGGATTGAGCTGGTGTTTGCTGGAGTTCTGTTTCAGTGAGGGTTTGAGCTGGTGTTTGCTGGAGTTCTGTTTCAGGAGGATTGAGCTGGTGTTTGCTGGAGTTCTGTTTCAGTGAGGGTTTGAGCTGGTGTTTGCTGGAGTTCTGTTTCAGGAGGATTGAGCTGGTGTTTGTTGGAGTTCTGTTTCAGTAGGATTGAGCTGGTGTTTGCTGGAGTTCTGTTTCAGTGAGGGTTTGAGCTGGTGTTTGTTGGAGTTCTGTTTCAGTAGGATTGAGCTGGTGTTTGCTGGAGTTCTGTATCGGTGAGGGTTTGAGCTGGTGTTTGCTGGAGTTCTGTTTCAGTGAGGGTTTGAGCTGGTGTTTGTTGGAGTTCTGTTTCAGGAGGATTGAGCTAGTGTTTGCTGGAGTTCTGTATTGGTGAGGGTTTGAACTGGTGTTTGCTGGAGTTCTGTTTCAGGAGGATTGAGCTGGTGTTTGTTGGAGTTCTGTTTCAGGAGGATTGAGCTGGTGTTTGCTGGAGTTCTGTGTCAGTGAGGGTTTGAGCTGGTGTTTGCAGGAGTTCTGTTTCAGTAAGGGTTTGAGCTGGTGTTTGCTGGAGTTCTGTGTCAGTGAGCGATTGAGCTGGTGTTTGCTGGAGTTCTGTTTCAGGAGGATTGAGCTGGTGTTTGCTGGAGTTCTGTTTCAGGAGGATTGAGCTGGTGTTTGTTGGAGTTCTGTTTCAGGAGGATTGCGCTGGTGTTTGCTGGAGTTCTGTTTCAGTGAGGGTTTGAGCTGGTGTTTGCTGGAGTTATGTTTCAGTGAGGGTTTGAGCTGGTGTTTATTGGAGTTCTGTTTCAGGAGGATTGAGCTGGTGTTTGCTGGAGTTCTGTATTGGTGAGGGTTTGAGCTGGTGTTTGCTGGAGTTCTGTCTCAGGAGGATTGAGCTGGTGTTTGTTGGAGTTCTGTTTCAGGAGGATTGAGCTGGTGTTTGCTGGAGTTCTGTTTCAGTGAGGGTTTGAGCTGGTGTTTGCTGGAGTTCTGTTTCAGTGAGGGTTTGAGCTGGTGTTTGTTGGAGCTCTGTTTCAGGAGGATTGAGCTGGTGTTTGCTGGAGTTCTGTATCGGTGAGGGTTTGAGCTGGTGTTTGCTGGAGTTCTGTTTCAGTGAGAATCATAGAATCATAGAAACCCTACAGTGCAGAAAGAGACCATTCGGCCCATCGGGTCTGCACCGACCACAATCGCGCCCAGACCCTATCCCCACATCCCCACATATTTACCCGCTAATCCTTCTAACCTACGCATCCAGGGACACTAAGGGGCAATTTAGCATGGCCAATTAACCAAACCCGCACATCTTTGGACCGTGGGAGGAAACCGGAGCACCCGGAGGAAACCCACGCAGACACGAGGAGAATGTGCAAACTCCACACAGACAGTGACCCAAGCCGGGAATCGAACCCAGGTCCCTGGAGCTGTGAAGCAGCAGTGCTAACCACTGTGCTACCGTGCCGCCCTAAGGTTTGAGGGTGTTGAGGGCCCTGAGGGTTTGAGCTGGTGTTTGTTGGAGTTCTGTTTCAGGAGGATTGAGCTGGTGTTTGCTGGAGTTCTGTTTCAGGAGGATTGAGCTGGTGTTTGCTGGAGTTCTGTGTCAGTGAGGGTTTGAGCTGTGTTTTTTTTAGTTCTGTGCCAGTGAAATGCTTGAGTTGGTGTTTGCTGGTGTGTTGCCTCAGTGAGGTATTTGTGCTGGTGTTTCCTGGAGTTGTGTTTCTGTGAAGTTTTTTTGCTGGTCTTTGTGGGCTTTAGGTTTCAGTGAATTCTTTTTTCTGGTGTTTGCTGGAGATTTTTTCCAGTGTGGTGTTTGAACGGGTGTTAGTGTGAGTTCTGTTAAAGTGAAGACTTTGAGGGAGTTGTGTTCACTGCTGTCTTTGATTTTGTGTTTGCTGGAGTTTTGTTTCAGTGATGTTTTGGAGCTGTTGTTTTCTTGAGCTCTGTGTCAGTTAAATGCTTGAGTTGGTGTTTGCTGGAGTTTTGTCTCAATGAAGTATTTGCCCTCTTTTTTGCTGGAGATTTCTCTCCGTGAGGTATCTGAGCTGGTGTTTGCTGGAGTTCTGTGTCAGTGAGGGTTTAAGCTGGTGTTTGCTGGAGTTCTGTGTCAGTGAGGGTTTGAGCTGGTGTTTACTGGGGTTCTGTATCAGTTAGGGTTGGAGCTGGTTTTTGCTGGAGTTCGGTGTCAGTGAGGGTTTGAGCTGGTGTTTGCTGGAGTTCTGTGTCAGTGAGGGTTTGAGCTGGTGTTGAGCTCTGTCAGTGAAGTGGTTTAGTTTGATTTGATTTAATTTATTATTGTCACCTGTATTAGTATACAGTGAAAGTATTCTTTCTTGCGTGCTATACAGACAAAGCATACTGTTCACCGAGGAGGAAAGGAGTGAGTGCAGAATGTTGTGTTGCAGTCATCGTTAGGGTGTTTAGAAAGATCGACTTACTGCGAGGTATGTCCATTTAAAGGTTTGATGGCAGCAGGAAAGAAGCTGCTCTTGTTTCGGTTGCTATGCGTTTTCAGTGATGTCATTGAGCTGGTGTTTGCTGGAGTTCAGTTTCAGTGAGGGTTTGAGCTGGTGTTTGCTGGAGAATTCCAGCAAACACCAGCTGAAACCTTCACTGAAACAGCACTTCAGCAAACACCAGCTCAAACATCTCACTGAAACGGAACTCCAGCAAACACCAGCTCAGATACCTCACGGAGAGAGATCTCCAGCAAAAAAGAGAGTGAGCAGGTGAGGGTTTGAGCAGGTGTCTGCTGGAGTTCTGTATCAGTGCGGGTTTGAGCTGGTGTCTGCTGGAGTTCTATATCAGTGAGGGTTTGAGCTGGTCTCTGCTGGAGTTCTGTGTCAGTGAGGGTTTGAGCTGGTGTTTGCTGGAGTTCTGCATCAGTGAGGGTTTGAGCTGGTGTTTGCTCAAGTTCTGTGTCAGTGAGGGTTTGAGCTGGTGTTTGCTGGAGTTCTGTGTCAGTGAGGGTTTGAGCTGGTGTTTGCTGGAGTTCTGTTTCAGTGAGGGTTTGCGCTGGTGTTTGCTGGAGTTCTGTTTCAGTGAGTGTTTGAGCTGGTGTTGAGCTGTGTCAGTGAAGTGGTTTAGTTTGATTTGATTTAATTTATTATTGTCACATGTATTAGTATACGGTGAAAAGTATTCTTTCTTGCGTGCTATACAGACAAAGCATACTGTTCACCGAGGAGGAAAGGAGTGAGTGCAGAATGTCGTGTTGCAGTCATCGTTAGGGTGTAGAGAAAGATCGACTTACTACGAGGTATGTCCATTCAAAGGTTTGATGGCAGCAGGGAAGAAGCTGCTCTTGTTTCGGTTGCTATGAGTGATCAGTGATGTCTTTGAGCTGGGGTTTGCTGGAGTTCTGTTTCAGTGGGGGTTTGAGCTTGTGTTTGCTGGAGTTCTGTGTCAGTGAGGGTTTGAGCTGGTGTCTGCTGGAGTTCTGTGCCAGTGAGGGTTTGGTTTGAGCTGGTGTTTGCTGGGGTTCTGTGCCAGTGAGGGTTTGAGCTGGTGTTTGCTGGAGCTCCGTTTCAGTGAGGATTTGAGCTGGTGTTTGCTGGAGTTCTGTATCAGTGAGGGTTGAGCTGGTGTGTGCTGGAGTTCTGTGTCAGTGAGGGTTTGAGCTGGTGTTTGCTGGAGTTCTGTTTCAGTGAGGGTTTGAGTTGGTGTTTGCTTGTCTTCTTGTCAGTGAGGTGATTGAGCTGGTGTTATTGTGAGCTATGTGTTAGTGAAATGGTGTTGGTGTGTTAGTATTTGCAGGAGTTTTGTTAACGTGAGGGTTTGAGCTGGTGTTAGCGGAAGTTCTGTGAAAGTGAAAACTTTGAAGGAGTTGCGTTCACTGCTGTCTTTAATTTGTGTTTGCTGGAATTGCGATTCCATGACGTTTCTGAGTTGGTGTTTGCTGGTGTTCTATATCAGTGAGGGTTTGAGCTGGTCTCTGCTGGAGTTCTGTGTCAGTGAGGGTTTGAGCTGGTGTTTGCTGGAGTTCTGTATCAGTGAGGGTTTGAGCTGGTGTTTGCTGAAGTTCTGTGTCGGTGAGGGTTTGAGCAGGTGTTTGCTGGAGTTCTGTATCAGTGAGGGTTTGAGCTGGTGTTTGCTGGAGTTCTGTATCAGTGAGGGTTTGAGCTGGTGTTTGCTGTAGTTCTCTGTCAGTGAGGGTTTGAGCTGGTGTTTGCTGGAGTTCTGTTTCGGTGAGGGTTTGAGCAGGTGTTTGCTGGAGTTCTGTATCAGTGAGGGTTTGAGCTGGTGTTTGCTGGAGTTCTGTATCAGTGAGGGTTTGAGCTGGTGTTTGCTGTAGTTCTCTGTCAGTGAGGGTTTGAGCTGGTGTTTGCTGGAGTTCTGTTTCGGTGAGGGTTTGAGCTGTGTTATTTTTGAGCTCTGTGTCAGTGAAATGCTTGAGTTGGTGTTTGCTGGTGTGTTGCCTCAGTGAGGTATTTGTGCTGGTGTTTCCTGGAGTTGTGTTTCCCTGAGGTTTTGTTGCTGGTCTTTGCGGGCGTTCGGTTTCAGTGAATTCTATTTTGTGGGGTTTGCTTGGAGATTTTTTCCAGTGTGGTGTTTGAACTGGTGTTAGCGGGAGTTCTGTTAAAGTGAAGACTTTGAGGGAGTTGTGTTCACTGCTGTCTTTTAATTTGTGTTTGCTGGAGTTTTGTTTCAGTGATGTCTTGGAGCTGTTGTTTTCCTGAGCTGTGTGTCAGTTAAATGCTTGAGTTGGTGTTTGCCAGAGTTTTGTCTCAATGAAGTATTTGCCCTCTTTTTTGCTGGAGATCTCTCTCCGTGAGGTATCTGAGTTGGTGTTTTCTGGAGTTCTGTGTCAGTGAGGGTTTGAGCTGGTGTTTGCTGGAGTTCTGTGTCAGTGAGGGTTTGAGCTGGTGTTTGCTGGAGTTCCGTTTCAGTGAGATGTTTGAGCTGGTTTTTGCTGGAGTTCGGTGTCAGTGAGGGTTTCAGCTGGTGTTTGCTGGAATTGTGTTTTAGTGAGGTGTTCGAGCTGATGTTTGCGGCAAGAATTTGAAGTGAAGACTTTGAGGGAGTTGTGTTCACTGCTGTCTTTGATTTTGTGTTTGCTGGAGTTCTGTTTCAATGATGTCTTGGCGCTGTTGTTTTCCTGAGATCTGTATCAGTGAAATGCTTGAGTTGGTGTTTGGTGGGGTTTTGTCTCAGTGAAGTATTTGAGCTGGTGTTTTCTGGGGTTCTGTTTCAGTCAGGCTTTGAACTGATGTTTGCTGGAGTCCCGTGTCAGTGAGGGTTGGAGCTGGTGTTTGCCTGACTTCTGTGTCAGTGAGTGTTTGAACTGGTGTTTGCTGGAGTTCTGTATCAGTGACGGTTTGAGCTGATGTTTGCTGGAGTTCTGTTTCAGTGACGGTTTGAGCTGGTGCTTGCTGGAGTTCTGTGTCAGTGAGGGTTTGAGCTGGTGTTGAGCTCTGTCAGTGAAGTGGTTTAGTTTGTTTTGATTTAATTTATTATTGTCACATGTATTAGTATACAGTGAAAGTATTCTTTCTTGCGTGCTGTACAGACAAAGCATACTGTTCACCGAGGAGGAAAGGAGTGAGTGCAGAATGTTGTGTTGCAGTCATCGTTAGGGTGTTTAGAAAGATCGACTTACTACGAGGTATGTCCATTTAAAGGTTTGATGGCAGCAGGAAAGAAGCTGCTCTTGTTTCGGTTGCTATGAGTGATCAGTGATGTCTTTGAGCCTGTGTTTGCTGGTGACATTTATCTCTGTTTTGTATGTTATAGTTCGTGTCTGCTGGCTGACCACCTGTTCATGTATTGGGATATATGGGAATTTGTGCTGTGGTGAAGTCCTGCGGAAGCTATAAGACGATAGAGACATATTGAATGAGTGGGAAGAAAGGTAACAGATGGAATATAATGTGGTGAAATGTACAATAATTCACCGTGGTCTTAAGACCAACAAAGCCGAATATATTTTAAAGCTTTACAATATGCAAATCTTCTCCATGTTTGAGATCTTCAGGTGTTATTGTACCAAGAAAGCTAGCATGCTGGTTCAGCAAACAATTGGGAAGGCAAATGTCACGTTACCCTTTATATACAGGGAGATTGGAGTGTCGAATAAGCTAGTCTTGATGCAGTTATATGAATTTTTTCGTAAGACCACACGTGGAACACTGTGCACAGTTTTAGTCTCCTTACTTAAAGGAGGAGATAGGCTGAGATTTTGGCTGAGTCACGGGGCCTCTGTGCCTTATCCAGATTGAGATGTTTGATTCACATTTTTGGTAGATCCCATTTTCTCTGATTGAGAAATGGGAGTTGGATGTGAATCATACAAGGGAGAACTCAAACCCATCAAGGCCATTGGAACACAGTGCTGAGTTGAAATAAACCCCATTTTTGCTGGAGTCAGGCCCGTTTGCCGCTCAGTGTGTGATTTATGTTTTTTTTTTAAAGAGTAGTTGTAAATGCTTGTGAAGTGCGGGTAAGGTCAGTGAGATGTAAAGCTATGAAGTTATTTTAATCCCCGGCCCTTTAAATTTTGAAAATAAAAAGCAACTCATCTGAGTCTCTGAGTTGAAAAAAATATTGGGCCCGAATTCTCCCAAAAACTATCCCAAGTGTCGAATTCGCGGGACAACAGAGTAATTTACGCTGGTCTTTTCAGTGGGATTTCAGGGAAGAATCTCCCACACTGCACTGCAGAGGCCACCAGCGTGAATATCATTAGATTTCAGGGGGCGGGGCCTGTTCCCACTGGAGAGGCTGAAATCGGCGGACTTAGCGGGCGACTACGCATTGCGCCAACTTGGCCGTGTCGGGTCATGAGCTGGCAAGCATTGGCACTAGGTTGACATGCTGTGGGGATGAATATGACACATCAGTTGGCACTAATTTGGGATGGGGGCTATCTGGGGCCAAGGGGACGAGGGGCTGAGAGGTGGTGGGCTCATGTTCGCACTAGACTGGCATGGGGCTATAAGGGACCATTACTGCAAATGTGTAGGGTGTTTGAGGCTACAGCTGGAGTATTGTCTGCAATTTTGCTGTCCTTATCTGAGGAAGGATGCCCTTGCTGTCGAGGGAGTGCAGCAAAGGTTTACCAGGCTGATTCCTGAAATGGCAGGGCTGTCATATGAGGAGAGACTAATTTGCTTAGGATGATATTCACTGGGGCCTAGAAGAGTGAAGAGTAAACCTTTTTAGGACTGAGGTGAGGAGAAATTTCTTCATCCAGCGGGTGGTGAATCTGTGGAATTCACTTCCACAGAAAGTAGCTGAGGCCAAAACATTGCATGATTTCAAGAAGGAATTAGATTTGGCTCTTGGGGCTAAAGGGATTAGTGGATATGAGGTAAGGTGGGATCAGGATATTGAATTTGATGATGAATTTGATTTGATTTATTATTGTCACATGTATTGGGATACACTGAAAAGCATTGTTTGTGATTTATATAAACGATCTGGAAGAAGGTGTAACTGGCGTGATCAGTAAGTTTGCGGACGACACAAAATTGGCAGGACTTGCAGATGGTGAGGAGCATTGTCAGAAGCTACAGAAGGATATAGATAGGCTGGAAATTTGGGCAAAGAAATGGCAGATGGAGTTCAATCCTGATAAATGCGAAGTGATGCATTTTGGTAGAAATAATGTAGGGAGGAGCTATACGATAAATGGCAGAACCATAAAGGGTGTAGATACGCAGAGGGACCTGGGTGTGCAAGTCCACAGATCCTTGAAGGTGACGTCACAGGTGGAGAAGGTGGTGAAGAAGGCATATGGCATGCTTGCCTTAATAGGACGGGGCATAGAGTATAAAAGTTGGGGTCTGATGTTGCAGATGTAAATAACGTTGGTTCGGCCGCATTTGGAATACTGCGTCCAGTTCTGGTCGCCACACTACCAGAAGGACGTGGAGGCTTTGGAGAGAATACAGAGGAGGTTTACCAGGATGTTGCCTGGTATGGAGGGGCTTAGTTATGAGGAGAGATTGGGTAAACTGGGGTTGTTCTCACTGGAAAGACGGAGGATGAGGGGTGACCTAATAGAGGTGTATAAAATTGTGAAAGGCATAGATAGGGTGAACGGTGGGAAGCTTTTCCCCAGGTCGGTGGTGACGTTCACGAGGGGTCATAGGTTCAAGGTGAAGGGGGGGGAGGTTGAACACAGATATCAGAAGGACATATTTTACACAGAGGGTGGTGGGGGCCTGGAATGCGCTGCCAGGCAAGGTGGTGGAGGCGGACACACTGGGAACGTTTAAGACTTATCTAGACAGCCATATGAACGGAGTGGGAATGGAGGGATACAAAAGAATGGTCTAGTTTGGACCAGGGAGCGACACGGGCTTGGAGGGCCGAAGGGCCTGTTCCTGTGCTGTATTGTTCTTTGTTCATTGTTTCTTGCGTGCTATACAAAGCATACTGTCCATAGAGTACATAAGGGAGAAGGAAAGGAGAGGGCGTAGAGAGTAGTGCTGCAGTCATAGCTAGGGTGTAGAGAAAGATCAACTCAATATAAGGTCAGTCCATTCGAAAGTCTGAAGTTGAGTGGGTTGGTAGGTGACCTCAGACTTTTGCATCTTTTTACCCTCCAATCCATCCTCTCAGCTACAGTTTCTTTATCCCTGGGTTCATTCTTAACGTTTATCTATTAGTGTCACAAGATATTTAGGTTTAAGTTTAAAATGACCACTTCAGTGCTTTTCTCTGTCATGTCCGACTTCTGTTTTCCTCCTAAGTTAAACTTAAGTTTGTTTATTATTGTCACAAGTCGGCTTACATTAACACTGCAATGAAGTTACTGTGAAAATCCCCTAGTTGCCACACTCCAGCACCTGGTCGAGGAAGAATTTAGCATGGCCAATGCACCTAACAAGCACGTCTTTCAGACTGTGGGAGGAAACCAGAGCACCCGGAGGAAACCCACGCAGACATAGGGAGGAACGTGCAGACTCCGCACGGACAGTGACCCAAGCAGGGAATCAAACCCAGGTCCTTGGTGCTGTGCCACCATGCCATCCTTGTACTTTGGCCCAACTTTTCCTCAGAAGAACCAATCCCTTTCATCCCAGTAGTCAAAAATGAAGGAGGTGGAGTATAATGTGGGAAAATATGAAGTTGACCAGTTTGGCGTGAAGCATGGAAAAGCAGCAAATTGATCCCATGACAATTACGATCTCCATTGATTCCAATTAACCCGCCACTTCCCTTGATCCCCTGGGACAAATGGGAGGATAAATTAGATATGGGGGGAAACAAGGATTCAGAGCGAGAAGGTGGCTCAGTGGTTAGCATTGCTGCCTCACAGCTTCGGGGACAGGTTCAATTCCTGGCTTGGGTCACTGTCTATGTGGAGTTTGCACATTCTCCCCGTGTCTTCATGTGTTTCCTCCGGATGCTCCGGTTTCCTCCCACAGTCCAAAGGTGTGCGGGTTCGGTGGATTGGCCATGCTAAACTACCCCTTAGTGTCAAGGGGACTAGCTATTGTAAATGCATGGGGTTAAGATGTGCAGGTTAGGTTGACTGGCCAGGTTAAAAATTGCCCCTTAGAGTCCTGGGATGCGTAGGTTAGAGGGATTAGTGGGTAAATATGTGGGGGTAGGGCCTGGGTGGGATTGTGGTCGGTGCAGACTCGATGGGCCGAATGGCCTCCTTCTGCACTGTAGGGTTTCTATGATTTCTATGATTATGGGGATGGGGCCTGGGTGGGATTGTGGTCGGTGCAGACTTGATGGGCTGAATGGCCTCCTCCTGCACTGTAGGATTCTATGATTCTATCTCAATGAAAATGGGAGCCCAGGGATGGGATTGGCGTTGTCACTGCTGGTAACAAGCAGTATCAGAAGTAAAGTGTTGAAAGTTTGGACCTTCTCCGAGAATTCTTGGATGGAGGATGATCAGTTAATTGTCTCCGAGTCATGTTTGGCCTTTGCTAAGTTTCTGAAAACAGATGGTCAGCCCTTGGAAGAATAAATCAAAATCTCTAACAGATTGTATACAAGATTGACAAAATTAATTTGGGGATGTCTGGATCAACAATGGCATTTGAATTGCTAGACTGCACTAAGTTTCCAAATGGTGTTCTGTTCTCGAGGAGGGAGACCTCATTGGAGAAAATGTCCACTGCCATGAAAACCAGGAAGATCACAAGGAAGCAATCATTTTCTTTAGCCTTCTTGGAACAAATAGGACATTTTGCAATGACCCAAAGACTCGAGGACTTGATGGTTTCCAGATTTCATAGTGGCCCCCCCACACCGGGTGCAGGCACCAAAACAATGTTCGGGTTAAAGGAAAGAAGGAGAAGGAATGAGGAATGTTGAACAGATCTGGTTATTACAATCGAGGATAGATTTGTAACTGCAATAATGGGCAAATGAATCATCCTCCACACCGGTGGCCCACAAGGATGTGTTCTCAGCCCCCTACCATACTCCTTATACACCTATGACTGTGTGGCCAAACTCCCCTCCAATTCGATTTTCAAGTTTGCTGACGACACCACCGTAGTGGGTCGGATCTCAAACAATAACAAGACAGAGTACAGGAATGAGATAGAGAATCTGGTGAACTGGTGTGGCAACAATAATCTCTCCCTCAATGCCAACAAAACGAAGGAGATTGTCATCGACTTCAGGAAGCGTAAAGGAGAACATGTCCCTGTCTACAACAATGGGGGCGAAGTAGAAAGGGTCGAGAGCTTCAAGTTTTTAGGTGTCCAGATCACCAACAACCTGTCCTGGTTTCCCCCATGCCGACACTATAGTTAAGAAAGCCCACCAACGCCTTTTGGCATGTCAGCTACGCCTCTCACCAACCTTTACAGATGCATCAAAGAAAGCATTCTTTCTCGTTGTATCACAGCTTGGTACGGCTCCTGCTCTGCCTAAGACTGCAAGGAACTACAAAAGGTTGTGAATGTAGCCCAATCCATCACGCAAACCAGCCTCCCATCCATTGACTCTGTCTACACTTCCCACTGCCTCGGCAAAGCAGCCAGCATAATTAAGGACCCCACACGCCCCAGACGTTCTTTGTTCCACCTTCTTCTGTCGGGAAAAAGATACAAAAGTCTGAGGTCACGTACCAACCGACTCAAGAACAGCTTCTTCCCTGCTGCTGTCAGACTTTTGAATGGACCTACCTCGAATTAAGTTGACCTTTCTCTACACTCTAGCTATGATTGCAACACTACATTCTGCACACTCTCATTTCCTTCTCTATGAAGGGTATACTTTGTCTGCATAGCGCGCGAGAAACAATACTTTTCACTATGTTAATACATGTGGAAATAATAAATCAAATCAAAATCAAATCCCAGGAATACTCATGAAACAGCCGGCAACGCAAATGGATTTGACGTATTCTTATGTAGAGAACTGTCCAAAGTGAAGGCGGAGGATCCTTGAAATGACACAGTGAGGAAGGAGATGAAGATAATGATGTAGCTGAACAAATTGCTGTTAATTTGTTGTAAGGAGTTTGAGTCTGGTGATGAACATGTTAGTGGTGGACTTGTTCAACTGTGCGGTACTAGGTAGTGCTTGCACTTCAACAGCATGCGGAACAGATTGGGTAAAGTTTGATCTCCATTTGCTTCCTTTAATTTTAGTGCCAAGAATCAACGTAGGGTTAAGGAGTGTAACATGCTACTTGCTTTAGGCTCGTTGATGGCAATACAATGAGATCACCAAAGAGAATTATAATTCCTTGTAAAGTAGATAGAGTGAGCCATTTTATAGGTACTGATGTAAATTCTAGTGAGATATTGATGCTGTTAGGTAAATCTTATTTGAAAAAGAAACTTGACATGAAACACAATGAGGCAATTTTGTTTTTTGAAAGTCAGTGGAAATGCAGTTTCGTGCTCCCTTAACAAATTGTGTTCACGTAACAAAACCTAGTGCTTCTCATAGCAACATAGAAATATAAGAGCTGGAGGAGGCCATTCAGCCCTTCAAGCCTGCTCTACCATTCATTATGATCATGGCTGATCATCCAACTCAATAACCTGATCCCATCTTGCCCCTACTTATCCTTTGACCCTTTTAGCCCCAGCAGCTATATCCAACTGCTTTTTGAAAACATGTATAATGTTTTGGCCTCAACTACTTTTTGTTGGAGCGAGTTCGACAGGCTGACCGCTCTCTGGTGAAGAGACTTCTCCTCATCTCTATCCTAAAGGATTTCAACTGTATTCTTGGGCAGTGACCCCTGGTTCTGGACATCCCCAGCATTGGGAACATCCTTCCTGCATCTATCCTGTCTAGTCATGTTGGAATTATATATGTTTCTATAAGACCCCCCCCCCCCTCATTCTTCTGAACTCCAGCCAACACAATCCTAACCAACTCAATCTCTCCTCATGTGTCAGTCCCGCCATCCCAGGAATCAGTCTGGTCAACCTTCCCTGCACTCCCTCTAGAGCAAGAACATTCTTCCTCAGATAAGGAAACAGAAACTGCAGTCAATTTCCAGGTCTGGCCTTACCAAGGCCCTGTATAATTGCAGCAAGACATCGCTGCTCTTGTACTCAAATCCTCTCGTCATGAAGACCAACATACCATTTGTCTTCTTTACTGTGCCCTGCACCTGCATGTTTACCTTCAGTGAGTGGTGTACAAGGATACGCAGGTCTCGCTGAGTATCCACCTCTCTCAATTTATAGCCATTCAGATAATCTGCCTTCCTGTTTTTGCTACCAAAGTGGATAATCTCACATTTATCCATATTATATTGCATCTGCCATGAATCTGACCACTCCCCCAACTTGTCCCAATCACTATGAGGCATCTCTGCATCCTCCTCACAGCTCACCCTCCCACCCAGCTTTGTGTCATCTGCAAATTTGGGGATATTCTATTTCATTCCCTCATCTAAATCATGAATATACATTGTGAATATTTGGGGTCCTAGCTCTGATCCCTGCGGTACCCCACTAGTCACTGCCTGCCATTCGGAAATTGACCCGTTTATTTCTACTCTCTCTCCCTGTCTGCCAACCAGTTTTCTATCCATCTCAATACATTTCCCCCAATCCCATGCGCTTTAATTTCACATGCTAATCTCATGTGGGACCTTGCCAAAAGCCTTCTGAAAGTCCAAATAAACCACATCCACTGGCTCCCTCTCATCAACTCTACTAGTTACATCCTCGAAGAATTCCGTTAGATTTATCAAGCATGATTCCTCTTTCGTAAGTCCATGCTGACACTGTCCGATTCCACCGCTGTTTACCAAGTACTCTGCTATAAAAGCTTTGATAATGGACTCTAGAATTTTCCCCACTACTGACATCAGGCTGACTTATCTATAATTCTGTTTTCTTTCTACCTTCCTTTTTAAATAATGGGATTACATCCGCTACCCTCCAATATATAGGAGCAGTTCCTGAATCTATAGAATGTTGGAAGATGGCCACCAATGCATCCGCTATTTCTCGGGCCACTTCCTTATGTATTCTGGGATGAAAATTATCAGACGCTGGGGATTTATCAGCCTTCAATCCCATCAATTTTTCCAACTAATATGACCTCCTTCAGCTTCTCCCTCTCACTAAACCCTTTGGTCCCCGGCATTTCTGCTCCGTGTTGAACAAGTATTAATGGCATCAGGGTGATAGGAAGCGGAGATGAAAGCTTCTTAAAATTGGATGGGCAATTTGTTCAATTTGCTTATCCAAAAGCTTTAAAAAAACAAGACTTGCTAAAAGATGCGATTTTCTTTATTCTTTCATAGAATGTGGGTGTCACAGGAAGGTTGGCATCTGCTGCCCATCTCTCTTTACCCATGAACTGAATATGTCATTTGGCAATTTCAGGGGGCAGTTAAGAGCTGACCATATTGTGGGTCCGGAGTCACATGTAGGCCAGACTGGGTAAGGACAGCAGATTTCCTTCCCTGAAGCACATTAGTGAACCAGATAGGGTTTTTTTTACTCACCATTAGTGAGGTTAGTTTGATATTCCAGATTTTATTAATTGAATTTACATTTCCTTGGTGGAACCCATATCGCTAACTTTAGCCTGAGATTCCAAGTCCGCGGACATCCCACTACACTGCTCTTTCCGTCAATGAAGAGCTTCTGAGGCTAATGGAAGAAGATTAGTGAGGGGTGTGAAATCTATCAGCGAGGCCAGCCCCACATTCTATTATGAACCTTGCTGTGGCAGGTAACTTTAACATGATGTTGGACATGGAGGAATAGAGCGTGACTGGAGTTTGGGCATCAGCCATGTCTCTGATTGGAGAAGCATTTATTGATGACAAGTTTAGAGATGCGTGAACATCATGATCACAAATACAGCAGTGGAAAGTTCTTTCATTAATGGCGGTGGGCAGAGTGGTTAGCACTGCTGCCTCACAGCGCCAGGGACCCGGGTTCAATTCTCCCCCTTGCATGACTGTTTGAGTGGAGTTTGCATTTTCTGCCTGTGCGTGGATTTCCTCCGGGTGCTCCGGTTTCCTCCCACTGTTCAAAGATGTGTAAGTTAGATTGGCCGTGCTAAATTGCCCCTTAGTGTAAGAGAGATTGGCCAGGAAAAAACTTGGTGTAACGGGGATAGGGACTTGGCTGGATTGTTGTTAGTGCAGGATTGATAGGCTGAATGGTCTCTTTCTGCACTATAGGGATTCGATGATTCTGTGGAAAAGAAACGAATGGCATTGTGATGGTTGAAATGCACCGTGTAAACTCTACCAGTCTGCAAGTTGACGAGGGTCTTGGCATGGATGGTTCATTCAAAGAATTCACTCCAGATGGTTGGAGGTTACGGTTCTTATCAATGAATCTGGGAAGAATCCCAAATTGCCTTCTGTGTTTGCATTTGTCTTCCTGCTGGAGAAGGCTCTGAATCAGGTCCATTTTTTTTTGTGCACTGCTGTACATGCTGTGAGCCAGGCTTCCCCTCAGGAAGAATTCAACTCAGCAGATTTGGTGCAGCAGAAGGTCTTCGGGAAGGGAAAGGTCGAAGGTCGTGGTGGTCAGATGCTGATTATCAATCGTAGCTATCAAGCTGTAGATTGGTTCAAACTCCGTCCCACATGATTAATTAGACGAATTCCCAGTGTCTTGGGCTCTATGCAAATAATGGAAGGTGCGACAAATGGAAGTAGATGAGGTATACAAATTTCAAGGGCTTGTATGTATTGTGATGAGGACTGAAAGCTGGGATACCGGGAGTTTGAGTTAACATGGCACATGGGACTGAGCTATCAATGGGCCGACGGTGATGTAGTGTGAAGGTCATTGGACTAGTGATCCGCAGGCCTGCGTGACGGCAGTTCCAATCCCACCACGGCAACTGGTGGGATTTGAATCCAGTTAATAAAAATCTGGAATTATGAAGCTAGTCTCAGTAATAGAGAGCGTGCCATTAAAAACCCATCTGGGTCACTAATGTCCCCTTTAAGGAAAGAAATCTGCCGTCCTTACCCGGTCTGGCCTACATGTGACTCCAGAGCCACAGCAATGGGGTCGACTCTTAAAATGTCCGTCTGAAATGTCCGAGTGAGACAATCAAGGGGCAATTAGGGATGGGAAATAAATGCGGAGCCACATCCCATGGAAGGATAAATGATCAGGAGGTGAAGTGACTGGTGCTGTAGTAAACGGAGTAAGGTAGCAGCCAGGCTGAAATACTGGTTGAATATTCAAGCTGATGACAAGGAAATGAGAGACACGAGCTGGCAGAATGAGATGGAGCAAGGAAATGCAGCCCAAATATTGAGAGTGGATTTGAACCTAACCCTTGTTTCAGAAAGCGAATCGAACACTGGAGAAAAGACCCTTTGATAAAACAAGACTGTATTTACTGCTGTCCACACCCTCCACCCCACCCCCGCCTAAGGGGAGATGGCGGACCTGATGGTACTGTCACTGGACCCATGGGGTGGCATGGTTGCACAGTGGTTAACACGGTTCCCTCACAGCACTGGGGACCCGGGTTCGATTCCAGCCTTGGCCGACTGTGCAGAGGCTGCACGTTCTCCCCGTGTCTGCGTGGGTTTCGTCCAGGAGCTCCTGTTTCCTCCCACAGTCGGAACGACCTGCTGGTTAAGTTGATTGGCCACGCTGGATTGTCCATTAGTGTCAGGGGGATTAGCAGGGTAAATATATATGGTTACAGGGACAGGGCCTGGGTGGGATAGTTGTTGATGCAGACCTGAAGGGCCGAATGGTCTCCTTCTGCACTGCCGAGATTCTGTGATTCATGCAAAGGCTCTGGTGATGTCCGTCTCTGGTGAGTTAGTCGCCACAGAATTCCCAAACTCTGGGCTGCCGCAGTATTTATATGGCTGGTCCAGTTTAGTTTCTAGTCATTGGTAATCCTCTGGATGTTGGTGATGGGAGATAAATGCTACATTTCTGCGGTGTGCTACCTTTCAAAGAAGTGTTCCTGAAACCTTCCATAAGGGCAGCAGATGCAGAAGGGAAACTTTTTTTTTTTTAAAAACTTACCAAAATGTTACTTTCAGGGGCTTGTTTGCTGAGATCTATTTTGCTGAAAATAGCTCGTATTTAATCAAAATCAGATGCAATAACATTTTATTGATATCACCACAAAATCCATTGAGCATCTTCATGATGCATGTTAACGATTTCTTCCCGTGTGTTGAGAAATGCATTATCAATTAGTTTAGAACAAAATTTAAAACTGGGAGTCGGGCCTATTGTGTATTTAAATGGGGTGTTTTCTTTCGAAATGGAGTGGGTTTGGAATAACTCCACTGTCGACTTGTATTTAAAGCGTTGTGCTCCCATCTCCCATTGTGCTAGGTCCTCGCGGTAAAGTAAGATGAGATAGAGCAACTATGAAGTTTGGATGTTTGAACTTGTTGGACATTTAGACTAGATAGACTAGGTGCTAGTTTTGATGTGTTGGAGTTCAGTACTATGATTAAACATCATTAAGCTGAGAGTCTTTCAAACACAAACATAAGAGAAAAAATGGTCTGGAAAATGTATGCTTGCATTTCCGTCCTCAAGAGGCCCAAATAACAGGAATTCAGTGAATTTTAGCAATGCTACTCTTCCTAGTGGGAATTCCAATGCTGCTAGTTTCACAGTATTTATGGGTAAAATGGCTTCCTTTAACTTTGAAGCTAGGAAAATGAAAATGTTTTTAAAAAAATAATTGGCTGCGGAAATACTGGCTCTTGTGGAGACTGAATGCGGGGTTCTAACTGTTAATTAAAAGGTGAAATTGTGTGCAATGGACACGCATTCACAATTGTATCCCCATCGTAAGTTCCTTGGATAGTTTTTCATTGTGGGATGATGTACACTGGATGAGGAGTTTGGATGAGGATTTTTATGGATTGACCTGGCTGATTTGAAACAAATGCTGAAGTGAATGGAGGCCTTTGAAGATAAATAGGCCTGGTCGTTTTACACACAAAAGAATGCACAGGCAAATAAATTGGTTGCCTGTTGCACAAAGTATCCCCGTCCCCCCGCACCACACACCCCAGAGGAGGGGATCCTCACATAAATAATACTTTGTGCAGAAGAGATGAATATTTTTGATTTAATTAGTTGGAAATTTTGGTTAATATGTATCAACTATTTTTACTTGCAGAGAGAGAAGGGAATATGTTAACTGAATGTTAATTTTGCTTAATTGCAGGCAGGTGGTGGGAATTAACCTTTCCTCCTCGAAATAGACAAACTGAAACTGTAATAGTTAGGTTTGGAGTCGTATGCCTGCAACCCATAATTCTGTAAATGCTTGGAAGAGACTGCAAGCGATCGCCCCTGCCCTGTCCGTTGCAAACTCAATTTTATAGAGTACAACAAGTCTCTCCACTGCAATTACTATTGTCACTGGTTCCATTGGAGTTGCACTGTTTGCTGATTTTTTTTCGATATGTTGTGTACCCTGCAATGTCTATGTTCCCAAACTTGGTCACCTTGCAATCGTGGGTGGAATTTTCCAATTTTAGTTTTTCTCAAGGGTGTTGGCTCAGGGGTGAAAAGCAGAGAGTAGCCACTTCTGAACAATTCTTTTTTAAATTTGAATGAAATTTGAAATTTGCAAACAATTCTGAAATTCGAATATTTTCTTAATTTGAAAAATTGAAATTTGAAAAAAATTGCTCCTTTAAAAATTTGAAAATAATTGAAATTTGAAATGAAAACAAGTGAAGAGACGGGACCCATCCAGCAGCCTCAGCTCCGGACTGAAAGGGTGCCATTTTTAAAGGGCAGTTTTCACCCAGGGGCACATGCAGGGTACACTGGCAGGTTATCTCCCAGCCATGACCGACCGACACCCCCTCATCCCTGGCAGGTTCTTTTCACCAGTCTTCAGTTTTTCAAAAGCTGTTTAATGATTTGGTGGGAGGGGAAATTCCCTTTGCGGGAGGGGTAATTATACAGCGGGGCTGCCCACTATTAATGACGGAACCCCGTTATCATTGGTTGGGGGAGGGAGGGGGGGGGTACAATGGAGCAGAAGTCCCATTGGAGTGCACGCTGCTTTGGGACCATTGCCCTCGATTCCCCCGTCCCCTGCCACTATTCCTGCTCACGAAAAACTTGTGCGGAAAAACCGCTCCCCACCCCCCCGCTACTGTAACGGCATTGATATCAGTGCAATTCCTCTCTCAGTGGATCCCAGTGCATTTATTCGCTTCAATGATCCAAGCTGAGTTACCCAGACACAGCACACTCACCCCACACACACACACACACCACACACACACACACCACACACACACCCCATCCCCACACACACACACACCCCATCCCCCATCCCCCCACACACACACACACCACACACACACCACACACACACACACACCCCATCCCCACACACACACCCCATCCCCCCACACACACACCCCACCACACACACACACACACCACACACACACACACACACACACACACACACACACACACACACACCCCACCACACTCACCCCACACACACACCCCACCCCACCAGACACACACCCCACCAGACACACACGCCACCACACACACACCCCACCACACACACAACCCATCCCCCCACACACCTCACCACACACACACACCACCACACACACACCCCACCCCCCCACACACACACCCCACCAGACACACACGCCACCACACACACACCCCACCACACACACACCCCATCCCCCCACACACCTCACCACACACACACCCCACCACACACCCCATCCACACACACACACACACCCCACCCCAACACTCCATCCCCCCACACACACACCCCACCACACACACACCCCATCCACACACACACCCCCACACACAAACACACACCCCCCACACACCCCCGCACACCCCGTCCCCCCGCACACCCCGTCCCCCCGCACACCCCGTCCCCCCCGCACACCCCGTCCCCCCCGCACACCCCGTCCCCCCCGCACACCAGGTCCCCCCGCACACCAGGTCCCCCCGCACACCCGGTCCCCCCGCACACCCGGTCCCCCCGCACACCCGGTCCCCCCGCACACCCGGTCCCCCCGCACACCCGGTCCCCCCGCACACCCGGTCCCCCCGCACACCCGGTCCCCCCGCACACCCGGTCCCCCCGCACACCCGGTCCCCCCGCACACCCGGTCCCCCCGCACACCCGGTCCCCCCGCACACCCGGTCCCCCCGCACACCCGGTCCCCCCGCACACCCGGTCCCCCCGCACACCCGGTCCCCCCGCACACCCGGTCCCCCCGCACACCCGGTCCCCCCGCACACCCGGTCCCCCCGCACACCCGGTCCCCCCGCACACCCGGTCCCCCCGCACACCCGGTCCCCCCGCACACCCGGTCCCCCCGCACACCCGGTCCCCCCGCACACCCGGTCCCCCCGCACACCCGGTCCCCCCGCACACCCGGTCCCCCCGCACACCCGGTCCCCCCGCACACCCCGCACACCCCGCACACCCCGCACACCCCGCACACCCCGCACACCCCGCACACCCCGCACACCCACCCATCACCCGCACCCCGCACACCCCGCACACCCCGCACACCCCGCACACCCCGCACACCCCGCACACCCCGCACACCCCGCACACCCCGCACACCCCGCACACCCCGCACACCCCGCACACCCCGCGTTCCCCCCCGCGTTCCCCCCCCCGCGTTCCCCCCCCCCGCGTTCCTCCCCCCGCGTTCCCCCCCGCGTTCCCCCCCGCGTTCCCCCCCCCGCGTTCCCCCCCCCGCGTTCCCCCCCCGCGTTCCCCCCCCGCGTTCCCACCCCGCGTTCCCACCCCGCGTTCCCACCCCGCGTTCCCACCCCGCGTTCCCCCCCCGCGTTCCCCCCCCGCGTTCCCCCCCCGCGTTCCCCCCCCGCGTTCCCCCCCCGCGTTCCCCCCCCGCGTTCCCCCCCCGCGTTCCCGCCCCGCGTTCCCCCCCCGCGTTCCCCCCCCGCGTTCCCCCCCCGCGTTCCCCCCCCGCGTTCCCCCCCCGCGTTCCCCCCCCGCGTTCCCCCCCCCGCGTTCCCCCCCCCGCGTTCCCCCCCCGCGTTCCCCCCCCGCGTTCCCCCCCCGCGTTCCCCCCCCCGCGTTCCCCCCCCCGCGTTCCCCCCCCCGCGTTCCCCCCCCGCGTTCCCCCCCCGCGTTCCCCCCCCGCGTTCCCCCCCCGCGTTCCCCCCCCGCGTTCCCCCCCCGCGTTCCCCCCCGCGTTCCCCCCCCGCGTTCCCCCCCGCGTTCCCCCCTCCGCGTTCCCCCCCCGCGTTCCCCCCCCCGCGTTCCCCCCCCCGCGTTCCCCCCCCCGCGTTCCCCCCCCCGCGTTCCCCCCCCCGCGTTCCCCCCCCCGCGTTCCCCCCCCCGCGTTCCCCCCCCCGCGTTCCCCCCCCCGCGTTCCCCCCCCCGCGTTCCCCCCCCCGCGTTCCCCCCCCCGCGTTCCCCCCCCGCGTTCCCCCCCCCGCGTTCCCCCCCGCGCGTTCCCCCCCCCGCGTTCCCCCCCCCGCGTTCCCCCCCCCGCGTTCCCCCCCCCGCGTTCCCCCCCCCGCGTTCCCCCCCCCGCGTTCCCCCCCCCGCGTTCCCCCCCCGCGTTACCCCCCCCGCGTTACCCCCCCCCGCGTTACCCCCCCCGCGTTACCCCCCCCGCGTTACCCCCCCGCGTTACCCCCCCCGCGTTACCCCCCCCGCGTTACCCCCCCCGCGTTACCCCCCCCGCGTTACCCCCCCCGCGTTACCCCCCCCGCGTTACCCCCCCCGCGTTACCCCCCCCGCGTTACCCCCCCCGCGTTACCCCCCCCGCGTTACCCCCCCCGCGTTACCCCCCCCGCGTTACCCCCCCCGCGTTACCCCCCCCGCGTTACCCCCCCCTCGTTACCCCCCCCGCGTTCCACCCCGCGTTACCCCCACGCTACTCCGCCCTCTCCCGCCCCCACCGCTCCCGCGCCCCCCGCCTGCTCCCGCGCCCCCCGCCCGCTCCCGCGCCCCCCTCCTGCTCCCGCGCCCCCCGCCCGCCCTCATGCCCCCTGCCCGCCCTCGCGCCCCCCACCCACACGCACACCCACACACCTGGCCACCGGGCCTTTCAAGCCTGCCCCATCGTTCAGTACAATCTATGCCTGCCTCAGCTCCTTTTCTGTGCCATTTCCCCCATTGTCCTCTTTTCCTCAAAAATTTATCCAGCTTCACTTTAAATACTTTTAATGATCCAGCCTCCGCCGCCCTTTGGGGCAGAGAATTCCAGAGTTCACCACCCTCTGTGAGGAGAAATTTCCACGAACATCAGTTTTAAATGACTGATCCTTTACCTTGTAGCTATGTCCCCTCGTTCGAGACTCTCCCACTCGTGAAAACATCTCACCATCTATCCCATCAAACCCCCTCAGGATCTTATATGTTTGAATAAGGTCACCCTTCACTCATCTGAGGGTGACACGGTAGCACAGTGGTTCGCACTGCTGCCTCACAGCTCTAGGGACCCAGGTTCAAATCCCAGCTTGAGTCACTCTCTGTGCGGAGTCTGCATGTTCTCCCCGTGTCTGCGTGGGTTTCCTCCGGGTGCTCCAGTTTCCTCCCACAGTCCAAAAAACCTGCTGGTTACGTGCATTGGCCGTGCTAAATTCTCCCTCGGTGTGTCCAAATAGGTGCCGGAGTGTGGTGACTGGGGGATTTTCACAGCAACTTCATTGCAGTGTTAATGTCAGCCTACTTGTGACACTAATAAACTAATAAATAAACTTTAAACTTTTTAAAATTTTCTAAACTCCAGTGAACACAGACCCAGACTATTTAGGCTCTTGATAGGACAACCCCCTAATCCGAGTAATTAGCCTGGTGAATCTCCTTTGGACTTTCTCCAATGTTACTATATTCTCTTTTAAGATAAAGTTACGACCTTCAGCCGTTGTTGTGTTTCAGTATATTCACTGATCCCAATATATTCGCTCCACTCTGACATTCACTGACTCAAAAGAGTCAAGTGGGAAGGAGGGGCTCCAGTTCGTTGGGAATGGTACAAGTACTGGGGATAAAGGGAAAGTAGATGTGAGGAATGGCGTCGTGATCCTATTGAATGGTAGAGCAGGTTGAGGGGCCGAATGGCCTACTCCTGTTCCTACTTCTCATCTTCTTAACTCTTTCCTCATTCACAAACTGTCACTTCTAAACGCAAGGCTCTTTATCTGAATACATGAAGCCAAAATAAATTGAGCTAGCTGTACAAATTATTGAAGTTCACGACTCAGAGAAAAGGTGAAATCTGGAGCCAGTCTTTCCTTAATAAGTTTATTCACTAAACCCCGAGAATACAGGTACAGGCTCCATTGTTCTCCTTCCGCACTGGTGGAAGCTTGTTCTTATATATCCTTAGACATAGAAAATAGGAGCAGGAGTAGGCCATTCAGTCCTTTGAGCCTGGTCTACCATTCCACAAGATCATGGCTAATCCTCGACCTCAACATCATACTCCCACTCTCCTTACCTTTAGAGGCTAGAAATCATATCCATTTCCTCCTTGAATATATTCAGCATACGGCCTCCACAGCTTTCTGTGGTAGTGAATTCCACACATTCACCACGCTGAGTGAAGACATTTCTCCTCATCTCTGTCTTAAATGGTCTACCCCATATCCTGAAACTGTGACCCCTTGTTCTAGACCCCTCCCTCAGCGAGAGGAAACAACATCCTGCATCCAGTCTGTCCAGCTCTGCCAGAGTTTTACATGTTCCAATCAGATCACCTCTCAGTCTGCTAAATCCCCCCATCAATATAGGCCCAGTTGACCCAATCTTTCCTCATACAACAATTCTGCCATCCCAGGGATCAGTCTGGTGAACCTTCACTCCACTCTCTCTATGGCAAGTATATCCTTTCTTAGATAAGGAGACCAAAATGGTAATGCTCCAGGTATGGTCGCACCAAGGTCCTGCGCAGCTGCAGTAAGACAAGTCTTCTTGCAATGATGGCCAATGTACCATTTGCCTTCATAACTGCTCGCTGTACCTGCATGCTTGCTTTCAGTAATTGGCATACAAGGACACCCATGTCCCATTGTACATCAACATTTCCCAATCTGTCACCATTTAAATAATACTCAGCCATTCTATTTCTCTGTCTGAAGTGGATAACTTCACATTTATCCATGTTCTACTGTATCTGCTATTTATTTGTACCCTCATTTAACTTGTCTGCAAACCTCCTAGCATCCTCCTCACCACTCACATTCCCACCCAGTTTTGTGTCATCAGCAAACTAGGAAATATTAACTTTGGTTCCCTCATTCAAATCATTGCATATTGTGAATCCCTGGGTTCCAAGCACTGATCCCTGTGAGATCTCACTAGTCACTGCCTGTCACTTCAAAAAAAACTCATTCATTCCTACTCTCTGTTTCCTGTCTGCTAACCAATTCTCAATCCATGCCAATATATTACCCCCAATCCCATGTGCTGTAAATTTGCACACTAACATCTTATGTGGGACTTTATCAAAAGTTTTCTGAAAATCACTGATTTTCACTGAGTGGTGAACCACATCCACTGGTTCTCTCTTATCTACTCCAGTGGTTACATCTGCCAAAAAACTCCAGTAGATTTGTCCAACATGATTTCCCTTAGATAAGAATATTGCCCTCACATTTTTGCTTTCACAGCTGCTCATACTTATAGCTAGTGTACACTTTCACTATGACAGGTTTTTAGATAGTGACTGTTGCTGGGACATGGCTTCAAGGCGACCAAGTTTTGGAAAAAACGTATTAAAAAGATAGGCAGAATGGAAAAGGAGGAAGAATATCTCTGGTAATAGAGAAAAGTGTAAAGATATAGTCATAACAAGGGTCAAATAATGCTGATTGAAGTAATTTTCAGCTCCATAATGATAGCTGAACCCTTGGATAGGGCATTTGAATACAGGTCTTGCTTCAATTGTATAGGAGGAGCTTGGTTAGACTGCACTTGGAGCACTGTGTACTTACCTCAGAAAGGATATTACCATAGAGGGAGTGCAGTAAAGGTTCACCAATATGGTAGGACTGTCTTATGAAGAGAGATTGGGCAAACTGGACCACTATTCTCCAGGATGAGAGGTGATCGCATTGAAACCTCCAAAGTATTGAAAGGGAATAGACAGGGCAGATCCAGGGAAGGTGTTTCCCTTGCTTTGGGGAGTCTGGAACCAGGGGACACAATTTGAAAATAAGTGGGAGGGCCGAGATGAGGAGAAATTCATTTTCAGAGGGTGATGAGTCTTTGGAATTCTCTACTCCAGAGGACCGTGGAAGCTCAGTCATTGAGTATGTTTAAAGCAGAGATTGATAGATTTCTGATTAACAATAATGCAATGGGGTATGGCGATAATTGGTGTAAAAAGCATTCAAGTGTTCGATCAAGGATGATAGTATTGAATGGCAGAGCAGGCTCGATAGGCTGAATAGTCTCCTCCTGTTCCTATGTTCCTTTTGATCAAGAGCTTGTAACAAAAGCAATGTAATAATCATGGGAGGGATTTAATTGAATTTAGACTTCATCGTGCCTTCTCTACGATGGTAGAGGTAGATCTGAGCCAGAACACCATGCTGACCTCAGATAGGGCAAAGAAGGGAGGACCCAGATCCACCCCAGGCCGAGCAGGCGAAGAAAGCAATTGGATCCACACGGCCATCCGAGTGCCTGCCTCCCCCAGGAATGCGAATTGCAGGGACAGCATGCACACTGTTACCCAGAGATATGAAACAGCAATGACATTTTTTTGTTATTCATTCGTGGGACATGGGTGCCGCTGGCTAGCCAGCATTTATTACCCATCCCTAATTGCCCCTTAAACTGAGGGCAATTGAGAGTCAACCATATTGCCTTGGTTCTGGAGTCACATGTAGGCCAGACCAGGTAAAGATATCAGATTTTCTTCCCTAAAGGACATTAGTGAACCAGATGTGTTTTCCCAACAATCGACAATGGTTTCGTGGTTATTCGTAGATTCTTAATTCCAGACTTTAAAAAAAATTGAATTCAAATTCCACTATCTGCTGTGGCGGGATTCGAACCCGGTTACCCAGAACATTAGCTGAGTTTCTGGATTAATAGTCTAGTGATAAAGCCACTTGGCCATCGCCTCCCCACAGAGGCTCCAATGTTCCTCCCCTCACTGGGCTGAACAGGAATCCTTCTGGCTGTTACCGTTTGCCTTGGCGTGCCCTCAGGACCTGTTTGGCCAAAGCACAAAAGTGCCTCCCTCAGTAACCAAGTGCCGGGGTGGAGCTTCTGACTCAGAGGCAGGGGTGCTAACCCTCACATTGCACCATGAGACCTCTTAAATTTAAGACCGGACAAAGCAAATTGGTAAAGCTGAGTTTTGAAGATGGGTTTGGGGATCTTACATGGCAACATCCTAAAGTTTAAAGTTTATTTATTAGTGTCAAAAGTAGGCTTACATTAAAACTGCAATGAAGTTACTGTGAAAATCTCCTAGTTGCCACACTCCAGCTCCTGTTCAGGTGCACTGAGAGAGAATTTAGCACGGCCAATGCACCTAACCACGTCTTTCAGACTGTGGGAGGAAATCAGAGCACCCAAAGGAAACCCACATAGACACAGGGAGAACGCACAGACAGTGACACAAGCTGGAAATCAAACCCGGGCCCCTGGCGCTCTGAGGCAGCAGTGCCACTGTACCGTCCTAAAATGCAATGCGGTGGAACCAACAGTTATTCGATGTGCAACAATGCGTTAATGAGGCAGGGTTAATTAGTGAACTCAATTAAAACATCCCCTGGGCTAAACAAAATCCTCATGATGCATATTAATCTTGAGAGCAGTGCTTTCAAGTTGCAAACAAGAATCTTAACCGTGATGCCAATGAAATAAGGATGAGGGCAGAGCTGGATAAGAGTGTGTGGGTAGATCGTGGAAAAGATACAAGGGTAAATAAGCAGTCAGAAGTGCATTAAAATAACATTAAGATGTTCAGCAAAAATATGTTCCAAAAATAAACAAAAACCTCAGTCAGGATCCATGCGTCTCTTACGAGCCAAGTTGATTACAATTTTAAATTACATAAAGAGGCTTAAAATGTTGCGAAGAACAGTAATAAACCCTAAGGAGCGGCAAAGCTTTATAAAGTAGCGAAGAGGAACCTAAACGCTGCTCTTAAAGGGGAAGGAGAGGAGAATGCGAGAGTAAACTAGCCTGGAATATGAAAGAAGAGAGTCTGAAGAGCTTTTACAAGTATAGGAAAAGAAGGAAAGTAGCTGAAGTAAATATTGGTCCTGTAGAGTCAGAGGAGAAGTTATATTGGAGAACAAGGAAATAGCAAAGACATTGAACAAATACTTTGTGCTATCCTTGCAGTAGATGACATATATTGGATCCCAGATATAGACCTAGGGGCGACTGAAAGTAGGGAATTTAAGGCAATTATTAATGTTGACAAAAAAACAGACGTTGTCCAAGTTTTTCATCTTGCACTCATCAGGGCAAATGCAAGAATACCAAATTTCAAAGGGAGCAACATTTTATACTGCATGAGAAAAGGGTGTTGACTGGTTAAAGGTCAGCTCTGATTTTTTTCTTAAGCATGTGCTATAATTACAAGCCAGGCACTAACTTCCGCAGAGGCTAAATGGAGTTCTCTGAACTTGCTGCTGAGTTTTGTCAGGGGCAGTCTTCAATGATGTCAGTCATTGACTGGGGGGCTCCACAGCTACAACCTGGGTTCCCACCGAGGCCCCACTGGTGACAATTTGCTGCACAAAGACCTTGGCCAGTGCAGAAATGGTTGAGGAGTGCCAAGTTTTAGTGTGGCAGGTTGAAGCCCAGTGGACAGGTTGTGGGGTTTGCGGCGGGGAAGTTTTTAATGGCGGTGTGTTGGTCCCATTCCTGCTGCCACAGGGTCCCTGCTGTTGCTCCTTGGCATGGTAGTGTGAGCCATACAGGTGGGTGAGATAGGTGGGCACCAGCGTGGTGCAACCCGTCCCCAGCAGGTGGATTGGTAAGGTCCTGTGCAGCGACAGCCTGGGCTGAGGTTAAGCTTTTCCAGAAACTTTCTTGTTGTGATCTTCCTCCTTATGTGAGGTGGGGTGGGGATTTGGATGTTGCTCAGACTGGGATCCAGGGGAGTTGGGTTGATCACAGGGTACCGAAGATGATACGCATTGTTGTGTTGAGCTGGATATTGACCAGACTAATATGGGATGAGTTGCACCATGCTGGGGACGGGTTGCACCTCGCTGGGGATGAGTGACAAGTTGCACTACACTGGGGACGAGTTGCACCACACTGGTGCCCAGTACTCTGCAGTCGAGTAGACAATGGCAAGAGCTGAATTCCTTAATGTTTGAGAATCTGCACCCCATGAAGAGCCAGCAAGTTTGCTGAGGAGCTTGTTTGGCATTTTGATCTTTGCTGATGCCTTGCTCAGATTTTTTCTTTGTCAGTGCTTGGACAAGGGCAACGCCAAGATAAACAGGATGTTGTTTGCAATTCAGTCTCTGGCCATTCGAGCTCTCTCTTGATGCTCTTATTGTGGTGGTGAGATACAAGGGTAAACCCCCTTGGAAGTGGAGTCACAGGTGGACAGAGTGGTGAAGAAGGCATTCGGCATGCTTGGTTTCATTGCTCAGAACATTGAATACAGGAGTTGGGACGTCTTGTTGAAGTTGTACAAGACATTGGTAAGACCACACTTGGAATACTGTGTACAGTTCTGGTCACCCAATTATAGAAAGGATATTATTAAACTAAAAAGAGTGCAGAAAAGATTTACTAGGATGCTACTGGGACTTGATGGTTTGAGTTATAAGGAGAGGCTGGATAGACTGGGACTTTTTTCCCTGGAGCATAGGAGGCTTGGGGGTGATCTTATAGAGGTCTATAAAATAATGAGGGGCACAGATCAGCTAGATAGTCAATATCTTTTTCCCAAAGGTAGGGGAGTCTAAAACTAGAGGGCATAGGTTTAAGGTGAGAGGGGGGAGATACAAAAGGGTCCAGGGGGTAATGTTTTCACACACAGGGTGGTGAGTGCCGAGAATAAGCTGCCAGAGGTAGTATTGTCTATTAAAAAGCATTTAGAAAGTAACATGGGTAAGATGGGTAGAGACGGATATGGGCCAAATGCAGGCAATTGGGACTAGCTTAGTGGTTACAAAGAAAGGGTGGCATGGACAAGTTGGCCAAAGGGCCTGTTTCCATGCTGTCAATCTCCATGACTCAATACACTGGAGACTGTTTTGCTGCTTGTCGGGCTGAAGGTGCCATGTCTTAAGTAGTTGCCCAGCTTTGCAACATCATCGTTTAGTGTTGCCCTTAGTTTAGAAAATGTTTGAGTCTGAGGCACAGCAGATATTGTCAGCATTGACGTACTTCTGAGACAGGGTTGCAGGCAAATCGTTGACATAGAGATTGAAAAAGGTCAGGACTAGAACAGATCTCCAGGGGAGGCCATTGGACTGTTTCCTCCAGGCACTTGTCCCATCATCCATGTGCACCCCGAACTGTCTGTCTCGGAGTAACAGTTTGATGGCATCAGTAACGGATGGAGGGAAGACTCTTGGCATTTTGACAAGGGGACCAACTTGTGTTGTACGCTGCAGGGAGATCGAGAATGACGGGCTATTTCGAAGTGATCAGAGCAGGAACCTGGTCGCAAGTGTTGCTCTCTCATCGATAGCCAGTTTGTTCAACTTTCCAGATTTCCTCCACCTCAGGCTCTGTCCGCTCTGTAAGGTGAGACACTCTCGAACCTTGTAGGTCACAGAGATATCAGTCGGTGGATGAAGGTCAGTTTGGGACTTTGCCTGGTTTTGGAAGGTCGATGACTTTGGATGTGCTCCACGGTTTAGAGATTCTTCCTTTGCAGATAACCTGTGTGAGGAATTGAAGCAACCAGCAGCTGGCACGTGAGCCAAGGTGTTTGAGGAACTCGGGAAGAATGTTGTCGTGGCGGGCAACAGTGTCGGGCTTGATTTTCTCTCCATAGCACCTTGTCCAACTCCACTGCAGTATAGGTTTCAGAGTGTCATCTGAAATTATAATGCCTTCTGTAGGCTCTCCACTCCGATTTGGGGAGGCGATGGCCAAATTGTATTATTGCTGTACTATTAAGCCAGAAATTCCGCTAATGTTCTGGGAACCTTAGTTCGAATTCCACCATCCACAAGGATGGTGGATACAGAACTGGCTCGGTCATAGAAGACAGAGGGTAGCAGTGGAAGGGCTGTGACAAGTGGCGTCCCTCAGATCAGTGCTGGGACCTTTGCTTTTTGTAATATATATAAATGATTTTGAGGAAAATGTAACTGGTTTGATTATTAAGTTTGCAGACGACACAAAGGTTGGTGTGTCGGACAGCGATGAAGACCATCAGAGGATAAAGCAGGATATCGATGGGTTGGAGGCTTGGGCAGAGAGATGGCAGATGGAGTTTAATCTGGACAAATGTGAAGTAATGCATTTTGGAAGATCTAATAAAGATAGGGAATATACAGTAAATGGCAGAACCCTTAAGGGTATTGATAGGCAGAGGGATCTGGGGGTACAGGTACACAGGTCACTGAAAGTGGCAATGCAGGTGGAGAAGGTAATGAAAAAGGCATACTGCATGCTTAGTAAGCCTAGTAATCGCTAAGGTAGGGACATGTTCGGCACAACTTTGTGGGCTGAAGGGCCTGTATCGTGCTGTAGTTTTTCTATGTTTCTATGCTTGCCTTCATCGGCGGGGGTATTGAGTTTAAAAATTGGCAATTCATGTTGCAGTTTTATAGAACCTTAGTTAGGCCACACTTGGAATATAGTGTTCAATTCTGGCCGCCACACTACCAGAAGGATGAGGAGGCTTTGGAGAGGGTACAGAAAAGATTTACCAGGATGTTGCCTGGTATGGAGAACATTAGCTATGAGAGAGGTTGAAGAAACTTGGTTTGTTCTCACTGGAATGATGGAGGTTGAGAGGCGACCTGATAGAAGTCTACAAGATTATGAGAGGCATGGACAGAGTGGATAGTCAGAGGCTTTTTCCCAGTGTGGAAGAGTCAATTACTAGGGGGCATAGGTTTAAGGTGCAAGGGGTAAGGTTTAAAGGAGATGTACAAGGCAAGTTTTTTACACAGAGGATAGTGGGTGCCTGGAACTCGCTGCTTGGCAGGTGGTGGAAGCAGATACGCGAGTGAGATTTAAGGGGCGTCTGGACAAATACATGAATAGGATGGGAGTAGAGGGATATGATCCCCAGAAGGGTAGGAGGTTTTAGTTCAGTCGGGCAGCATGGTTGGTGCAGGCTTGGAGGTCCAAAGGGCCTGTTCCTGTGCTGTAATTTTCTTTGTTCTTTGACACAAGTCAGGAGTGTGATGGAATACGTTCCACTTCCCTGGATGGGTGCAGCTCCACCAACTCTCAAGAAGCTCGACACCATCCAGGACAAAGCAGCCCCGCTTAATTGGCACCCCATCCACAAACATTCACTTTCTCGACCAACAACATACTGTGAGAGCCGTGTGTATCATCTACAAGATGCACTGCAGCAACTCATGAAGGCCCCCTAGGCGGCACTTTCCAAACCCACAACCACTACCATCTAGAAGGACAAGGGCAACAGACACCTGGAAACACCACCACCTGGAGGTTCCCCTCCAACTCATTCACCACTCTGACTGGGAAATATATCGGCCGTTGCTTCACTGTCGCTGGGTCAAAATCCTGGAACTCCTGCCCTAACAGCACTGTGGGTGTACCTACACCTCAGAGACTGCAGCGGTTCAAGGAGATGGCTCATCCACCACCTTCTCAAGGGGAAGTTAGGGATGAGCAATAAATGCTGGGCCTAGCCAGCGATGCCAAATTCCTTGAATGAACATTAAAAATCAGTTGCTTCGACAGGAATAAGCTGAATGCTGAGTGAAGAATATTAACTAGAAAGTGATTAAATTCATTAGCAAAGAGGGGTATAATGGAGGGTCAAAGAATGGAGGGTGCTTGGTGGAAGGATCAGACAAGGATTGAGGGGGAGTTTATTTCCAGCCTGGGGGTGGTGGGGAAACGGGGAGGGAACGTTGAGCTGTCAGTTACTGACGGGAAGCGGTTTTTGTGTTTTGTAGGTGGGTGTCGTGGGACTGCAAACCAAACAATTTCCATGAGGAGCGGACGAAGATGCAGCTTCTGCCAGCCCTGCTGCTTCTCCTAGTGATGTTTACCAAACGGAGCCGGCAGGTCTTGTCAACACTGCGCATGGGTCTGTGAAATCACCCTCACTCTCTCAATACCCGTCCATATCCTCACAACTCACTAATCACTGCCACATACCCTCACTGGATAATCAGCGCCATACACCCTCACTGAATAATCACTGCCATATACTCTCACTGGATAAACACCTAATATACCCTCACTGGATAATTACCCGATATACCCTCACTGGATGATTACCCGATACACCCTCACTGGATAAACACCTAATATACCCTCACTGGATAATTACCCGATATACCCTCACTGGATAATTACCCGATATACCCTCACTGGATAATTACCTAATATACCCTCACTGGATAATTACCTAATATACCCTCACTGGATAATTACCCGATATACCCTCACTGGATAAAAACCCCAAATACCCTCACTGGATAAAAACCCCATATAGCCTCACTGGATAATCACCCCATAAACTATCACTGGATAATCAGCGCCAAGTACCTTAACTGGATACACACCTCATATACCCTCACTGGATAATCACTGCCATATACCCCCATTAGATACACACATCATATTCCCTCACTGGATAATCACTGCCATATACCCTCACTGGATAAACATCCAATATACCATGGCTGGATAATTAACCCATATGCCATCATTAGATAATTAGCCCATATACTGTCACTGGATAATTATCCTCTATAACATTACTGGATAATTACCCCATATACTGTCACTGGATAATTACCCCATATACCGTCACTGGATAATCAGCGCCATATACCATCATTAGATACACACCTCATATAGCCTCATTGGATAAGCTCTGCCATATATCCTCACTGGATGAGCTCCCCATATACCCACACTGGATAAACATACAATATATCCTCCCTGGATAATTACCCAATATACCATGGTTGGATAATTACCCCTTATGCTATCACTGGATAATTACCGCAATACTCTCACTGGATAACTCCCCATATACCATCACTGGATAATCACCCCATATATCCTCTCTGATAATTACCTCAGGTACCATCACTGGATAATTACCCCATATACCATAGACTCCTACAGTGCAGAAAGAGGCCACTCGGCCCATCGAGTCTGCACTAACCACAATCCCACCCAGCCCAATCCCTACATATTTACCCACTAATCCCTCTAACCTATGCACCCCGGGACACTAAGGGGCAATTTAGAATGGCCAATCAACCTAACACGCACATCTTTGGACTGTGGGAAGAAACTGGAGCACCTGGAGGAAACCCACGCAGACACAGGGAGAATGTGCAAACTCCACACAGACAGTGATCCGAGCCGGGATTCGAACCCAGGTCCCTGGAGCTGTGAAGCAGCAGTGCTAACCACTTTGCTACCGTGCTGCCCACACTGGATAATACCCCCATTAGATCCACACCTCTCATATTCTCACTGGATGATCGCTGCTGTATACCCTCACTGGATAAGCACCCCATAAACCCTCACTGGATAAACATCCAATATACCCCTCCTGGATAATTACCCAATGTACCATCGCTGGATAATTACCCCATATACCATTATTAGATAATTACCCCATATATCCTCACTGGATAATTACCCCATATACTATCACTGGATAAGTACCCCTTATATCCTCACTGGATAAACACCCCATATACTCTCATTGGATAAACACCCCTCATACCCTCACTGGATAAGCACCCCATGTACCCTCACTGGATAATCATTCCATGTACACTCACTAGATAACAACCCCATTTATACCCTCAGTGGATAATAAACCCCATATGCCCTCACTGGATAAGCACCCCATATACTCTCCCTGGATAATTACCCCATGTTACATCACTGAATAATTACCCTATATACCCTCACTGGATAATCAGCACCATACACCCTCACTGGATAATCAGCACCATATACTCTTACTGAATAATCACCCCATATACCCTCATTGGATAATCACCCCATATACCTGCCCTGGATAATTACCCCATGTATCATCACTGGACAATTACCCCATGTACCATCCAGGATAACTACACCATGTACCATCACTGGATAATCACCCCATATATCATCACTGGATAACTACCCCATATACTATCACTGGATAATCACCCTATAGATCCACACTGGATAAGCACCCCATATACCCTCACTGGATAAGCACCCCATATACCCTCACTGAATAATCATCCCGTATACTCTCTCTGGATAATTACCCCAGGTACCATGACTGGATAATTACCCCATATACCCTCACTGGATAATCACCCCATGTACCCTCCCTGGATAATTACCCCATGTAGCATCACTGAATAATTACACTATATACCCTCCCTGGATAATTACCCCATGTAGCATCACTGAATAATTACACTATATACCCTCACTGGATAATTACACTATATACCCTCACTGGATAATTACACTATATACCCTCACTGGATAATTACACCGTACACCCTCACTGTATATTCAGCACCATATACTCTCACTGGATAATTACCTATATACCCTCACTGGATAAGCATCCCATGTCCCCTCACTGAAAACCCACACCATATACCCTCACTGGATAACAACCCCATATACCCTCCCTGGTTAATAACCCCAGGTACCATCACAGGATAATTACCCCATATACACTCACTGGATAATCACCCTATGTACCATCACTGGATAAAAACCCCATATGCCCTCACTGGATAAGCATCCCATATACGCTCAGTGGATAAACAGCATTTTACCCGCAGTGGATAAAACCCCCATATACCCTCACTGGATAAGCACCCCAAATGCCCTCACTGGATAACACCCCATATACACTCACTGGATAAGCACCCCATATAACCTCACTGGATAAGCACCCCTTTTACCCTCACTGGAAAGGCACCCCATATACCCTCACTGGATAAGCACCCCATATGCCCTCACTAGATAAAAACCCCATATACCCTCACCGCATAAGCACCCCATGTAGCATCACTGGATAATTATCCCATATACCATCACTGCATAATCACCGCATAGATCCTCACTGGATAATCACCCCATATACCCTCACTGGATAATCACCCCGTATACCCTTCCTGGATAATTTCCCCAGGTACCATCACTGGATAATTACCCCATGTACCCTCTCTGGATAAAAACCCCATATACTCTCACTGGATAAGCACCCCATATACCCTCATTGGATAAGCACCCCATATACCCTTCTCCCTTCCTGGATAATTACCCCAGATACCATCACTGGATAATTACCCTCAATACCATCACTGGATAATCAGTACCAAATACCCTCATTGGATAATCACCCCGTATACCCTCACTGGATAAGCACCCCTTTTACCCTCACTGGATAATTATCCCATATACCCTCACTGGATAAGCACCCCATATGCCCTCACTAGATAAAAACCCCATATACCCTCACTGTATAAGCACCCCATGTAGCATCACTGGATAATTATTCCACATACCATCACTGGATAATCACCCCATAGATCCTCACTGGATAATCACCCCATATACCCTCACTGGATAATCATCCCGTATACCCTTCCTGGATAATTTCCCCAGGTACCATCACTGGATAATTACCCCATATATTCTCACTGCATAATCACCCCATGTACCCTCTCTGGAAAAAAAACCCATATACTCTCACTGGATAAGCACCCCATATACCCTCACTGGATAAGCACCCCATATACCCTCACTAGATAAAAACCCCATATACCCACACTGGATAAGCACCCCATGTAGCATCACTGGATAATTATCCCATATACCATCACTGGATAATCACCCCATAGATCCTCACTGGATAATCACCCCATATACCCTCACTGGATAATCACCCCATATACCCTCACTAGATAATCACCCCGTATATCCTCCCTGGATAATTTCTCCAGGTACCATCACTGGATAATTACCCCATATATTCTCATTGGATAATCACCCCATGTACCCTCTCTGGATAAAAACCCCATATACCCTCACTGGATAAGCACCCCATATACCCTCCCTGGATAAGCATCCCATATACTCTCACTGGATAAGCACCCCATACACCATCACTGGATAAGCAGCCCTTATACCCTCACTGGGTAGGCACCCCATATACCCTTACTGGATAAGCACCCCATATACCCTCATTGGATAAACACCCCTTATGCCCTCACTGGATAAGCACCCCATGTACCCTCACTGGATAATCACTCCATATACACTCACTGGATAACAACCCCATATATACCCTCAGTGGGTATAAACCCCATATACCCTCACTGGATAAACACCCCATATACCCTCCCTGTCTAAGCACCCCATGTACCCTCCCTGGATAATTACCCCACGTAGCATCACTGAATAATTACACTATATACCCTCACTGGATAATTACACCATACACCCTCACTGGATATTCAGCACCATATACTCTCACTGGATAATCATCCATATACCCTCACTGGATAAGCATCCCATGTACCCTCACTGGAAATGCACCGCGTATACCCTGACTGGATAACAACACCTTATACCCTCCCTGGTAAATAACCCCAGGTACTATCACAGGATAATTACCCCATGTACCCTCACTGGATAAACACCCCATGTACCCTCACTGGATATTCACCCCATGTACACTCACTGGATAAAAACCCCATATGCCCTCACTGGATAAGCATCCCATATACCCTCAGTGAATAAACAGCATTTTACCCTCAGTGGATAAAACCCCCATGTACCCTCACCGGATAAGCACCCCATATACCCTCACTGCATAAGCACCCCATATACCCTCACTGCATAAGCACCCCATATACACTTACTGGATAAGCACCCCATATACACTCACTGGATAAGCACCCCATATACCCTCACTGTGTAAGCACCCCATATACCCTCACTGCATAAGCACCCCATATACCCTCACTGCATAAGCACCCCATATACCCTCACTGCATAAGCACCCCATATACACTTACTGGATAAGCACCCCATATACACTCACTGGATAAGCACCCCATATACCCTCACTGTGTAAGCACCCCATATACCCTCACTGGGTAAGCACCCCATATACCCACATTGGATAAGCACCCCATATACCCTTCCTGGATAATTACCCCAGATACCATCACTGGATAATTATCCTGTATACCATCACTGGATAATCAGTACCAAGTACCCTCATTGGATAATCACCCCGTATACTCTCACTGGATAAGCACCCCGTATACCCTCACTGGATAAGCACCCCTTTTACCCTCACTGGAAAGGCACCACATATACCCTCACTGGATAAGCACCCCATATGCCCTCACTAGATAAAAACCCCATGTACCCCCCTGGATAATTATCCCATACACCATCACTGGACAATCACCCCATAGATCCTCACTGGATAATCACCCCGTATATCCTCCCTGGATAATTTCCCCAGGTACCATCACTGGATAATTACCCCATATATTCTCACTGCATAATCACCCCATATACCCTCTCTGGATAAATACCTCATATACTCTCACTGGATAAGCACCCCATATACCCTCATTGGATAAACAGCCCATATACCCTCAGTGGATAAAGCCCCCATATACCCTCCCTGGATAAGCATCCTGTATACTCTCACTGGATAAGCACCCCACATACTCTCACTGTAAAGGCACTCCATATATCCTCGCTGGATAATTACCCCAGATACCATCACTGGATAATTACCCTGTATACCATCACTGGATAATCAGTACCACATACCCTCATTGGGTAATCACTCCGTATACCAACACTGGCTAAGCACCCATATACCCTCACTGAATAAATACCCGTTATATCCTCACTGGATAATCACCCCTTATACCTTTACTGGATAACAACCCCATATACCCTCAGTGGGTAAAAACCCCATATACCCTTACAGGATAAACAACCCATACACCCTCACTGCATAAACACCCCAAATATCCTCACTGTATAATCACCCCATATACCCTCCCTGGATAATTATCCCATGTAGCATCACTGGATAATTATCCTATATACTATCACTGGATAATCAGCACCATACACCCTCACTCGATAATCAGCACCATATACTCTCACTGGATAATCACTCCATATACCCTCACTGGAAACACACCCCATATACCCTCACTGGAAAAAACCCCATGTACCCTCACTGGATAAACACTCCATATACCTGCCCTGGATAATTACCCCATGTATCATCACTGGATAATTCCCCCATGTACCATCACTGGATAATTACACCATGTACCATCACTGGATTATCACGCCATATAATATCACTGGAAAACTACCCCATATACCATCACTGGATAATCACCCCATATATCCTCGGTGGATAAAACCCCCATATACCCTCACTGGATAAGCACCCCATATACCCTCACTGGATAAGCAGCCCATATACCCTCACTGGATAAGCAGCCCATATACCCTCACTGGATAAGCACCCCATATACCCTCACTGGATAAGCACCCCATATACCCGCACTGGATAAGCACCCCATATACCCGCACTGGATAAGCACCCCATATACCCTCACTGGATAAGCACCCCATATACCCTCACTGGATAAGCACCCCATATACCCTCATTGGATAAGCACCCCATATACCATAACTGGATAATCACCCCATATACCATCACTGGATAATCACTCGATATACCATCACTGGATAATCACCCCCATATACTATCACTGGATAATTACCCGAATACCCTCAATTACTCCCATATACCCTCGCTGGATAATCACCCCCATATACCATGGCTGGATAATTACCCCCTCTACATCGCTGGATAATTACTCCATATACCATCGCTGGATAATTATCTAAGATATCATCCCTCACTAATTTCTCCCATATACTATTGCTCCCTACTACCTCTGAAACATTATCACTCATTAATTACTCCCATATGCCCCCAAACATCATAACTATTATTACAGTCTTATATATCAATATTCACTCATTATGACCCACACATCATTACACTCCACATATAATGGTTGATTAATTACAGCCCCGTCTGCTATTTCTCTCTAATTACAGACCCATTTATTAATTGAAGCCACATATAGCTAATTACAGTCCCATATATCATTACTTGCTATTCAGAGCATCATATATTATTCATTATCCTCATGTTATGAGCTCATTACTACTCATATATCATTGCTCTTTAATTAGCCGATGTATCATTAATCTATATGCCATTACTGGCTAATATCCTCCCCCCCCCAAATATTTGTCCATATGAGATACATTATCTTTCATTTTGTTTTGCTCCTATATCAATGTTTCCAATTCCCCTCCCTTATAAGTCTTTAACCAGAAAAACCAAGTAGATAATCCATCTCAACCTATTCCTGGGGTCGCTTAGATCATAGATATCAGTCTTCAGCCAATTTAATTCACTCCATGTGAAATCAAGAAATGGCTGAAGAAACTGGATACTGTAAAGGCTATGGCTCCTGACAATTTTCCTGCAATAGTACTGAGGACTTGTGCTACAGAACTTGCCATGCAGTTCCAGTACGGATACAACACTGGCATCTACCCAGCAATGTGGGAGACTGCCCACATATGTCCTGTACAAAGAAAAGGACAAATCTCCCCACAGCCAGAAGGTGTCAGTGACAGCGCTATCAAGTATCACTTACTCAGCAGTAACCTGCTCAGGTTGGGTTCCGCCAAGGTCACTCAGCTCCTGACCTCATTATAGCCTTGGTTCAAACATGGACATCGTGGTGGGCTGAGCAATAAAGAAATAACTGATGCATGTAAAAATTGTATGGAAATTATCACGGGGGATTTTAATCTATATGTTTGGTCAAATCAGGTCGGTCAAACCAGCCTTGAGGAGGAGTTCATAGAATGTATCCGTGATAGTTTTCTCAAACTGTAATGTAATGTAATGGGTTGGTCCACTCAAGGATAGTGGAGGGATTGTATGCAGGGAACCAGAGGAAATGGGCGAGATACTAAATGAATACTTTGCCTCAGTATTCATAAAGAGAAGGACTTGGTGGATGAGGAGCCTAGATAGGTCTGTAGCTATTTTGGGTCATATCAATATCAAAAAGGAGGCGTCTTAAAGAGCATTAAAGTAGATAAGTCCTCAGGGCCTGATGGGATCTACCCCAGAACACTGAGGGAGGCAAGGGTGGAAATTGCTAGGGTCTTGACAGAAATCTTTGCATCCTCATTGGCTACAGGTGAAGTTCCAGAGGACTGGAGGATAGCCAATGTTGTTCCATTGTTTAAGAAGGGCAGCAGGGAAAATCCAGGAAATTATAGACCGGTGAGCCTTGCGTCAGTGGTAGGGAAATTATTGGAAAAGATTCTTAGAGACAGGATTTACTCATATTTGGAAACAAATGGACTTATTAGTGATAGACAGCATGGTTTTGTGAAGGGGAGGTCATGCCTCACTAACTTGATTGAGCTTTTCAAGCAAGTGACGAAGATGACAGATGAGGGAAAGGCAGTGGATGTTGTCTACATGGACTTCAGTAAAGACTTTGACAAAGTACCTCGTGGTAGACTGATACAAAAGGTGAAGTCACACGGGATCAGAGGAGAGCTGGCAAGATGGATACAGAACTGGCTTGGGCATAGAAGAGGGTAACAGTAAAGAGGTACTTTTCTGAATGGAAGGCTGTGACTAGCGGTGTCCCACAGGGATCAGTTCTGGGACCTTTGTTGTTTGTAGTATATATAAATAATTTGGAGAAAAATGTAGCTGGTCTGATTAGTAAGTTTGCAGATGATACAAAAATTGGTGGAGTTGTGGATAATGAAGAGGATTGTCAGAGGATACAGCAAGATATACATCGGTTGGAAAGTTGGGCGGAGAAATAGCAGATGGAGTTTAATCCAGATAAATGTGAGGTATGCATTTTGGAAGGTGCAATGCATGTATGAATTATGCAGTAAATAGTAGAACCCTTAGTAGTATTGACAGGCAGAGAGATCAGGGTGTACATGTCCACCGATCACTGAAAGTTGCAATGCAGGTGGATAAGTTAGTCAAGAAGACATATGGCATGCTTGCCTTCATTGGTTGGGGCACTGAGTATAAAAATTGGCAGGTCATGCTGCAGCTGTACAGAACATTAGTTAGGCATCATTTGGAATATTGTGTACAATTCTGGTCGCCACACTACCAGAAGGATGTGGATGCTTTGGAGAGGGTTCAGAAGAGAGAGTGCCGGAGGATTGGAGGATTGCGGATGTGGTTCCTATTTTCAAGAAGGGGAATAGGGATAGCCCAGGTAATTACCAACCGGTGAGTCTAACCTAAAGTGGTTGTTAAGCTGATGGAGAAGATCCTGAGGGAGGTTTAGTATGCTCAAGAATACTCAGCATGGCTTTGTCAAAGGCAGATCGTGCCTTACGAGCCTGGTGGAGTTCTTCGAAAATGTGACTAAACACATTGACGAAGGGAAAGCGGTAGATGTGGTTGATATGGATTTTAGCAAGGCGTTCGATAAGGTCCCCCATGCAAGGCTTCTAGAAAAAGTGAGAGGGCATGGGATCCAAGGTGCTGCTGCCCTGTGGATCCAGAACTGGCTTGCCCAAAGGAGGCAGAGAGTGTGTATAGATGGGTCTTTTTCTAAATGGAGGTCGGTCACCAGTGGTATGCCCCAGGGATCTGTTCTGGGACCCTTGCTGTTTGTCATTTTCATAAATGACCTGGATGAGGAAGTGGAGGGATGGGTTGGTAAGTTTGCTGATGACACGAAGGTTGGTGGAGTTGTGGATAGTCTGGAGGGATGTCAGAAGTTACAGAGGGACATAGATAGGATGCAAGACTGGGTGGAGAAGTGGCAGATGGACTTCAAACCAGATAAATGCGTAGTGGTCCATTTTGGCAGGTCAAATGGGATGAAGGAATACAATATTAAGGGAAAAACTCTTAGTACTGTAGAGGATCAGAAGGACCTTGGGGTCCGGATCCATAGGACTCTAAAATCGGCCCTGCAGGTGGAGGAGGTGGTTAAGAAGGTGTATGGTGTGCTGGCCTTTATCAATCGAGGGATTGAGTTTGGGAGTCTGGGGATAATGATGCAGCTATATAAGACCCTCGTCAGACCCCACTTGGAATACTGTGCTCAGTTCTGGTCGCCTCATAACAAGAAGGATGTGGAAATGATTGAAAGGTGCAGAGGAGATTTACAAGGATGTTGCCTGGATTGAGTGGCATGCCTTATGAGGATAGGCTGAAGGAACTCGGTCTTTTCTCCTTGGAGAGACGTCGGATGAGAGGAGACCTAATAGAGGTATATAAGATGTTGAGAGGCATAGATCGGGTGGACTCTCAGAGGCTTTTTCCCAAGGTGGAAATGGCTGCTACGAGAGGACACAGGTTTAAGGTGCTGGGGGGTAGGTACAGGGGAGATGTTAGGGGGAAGTTTTTCACACAGAGCGTGGTGGGCGAGTGGAATCGGCTGCCGTCAGTGGTGGTGGAGGCAAACTCAATCGGGTCTTTTAAGAGACTCCTGGATAAGTACATGGAGCTTAATAGGATGGAGGGTTATAGGTAGGCCTAGAAGGTAGGGATATGTTCGGCACAACTTGTGGGGCCGAAGGGCCTGTTTGTGCTGTAATTTTTCTATGTTTCTATGTTTCTAAGAGGTTTACCAGGATGTTTCCTGGTCTGGAGGATATTAGCAATGAGGAGAGGTTGGATAAACTCGGTTTGTTCTCACTGGAATGATGACGGTTTAGGGGTGACCTGATAGAAGTTTACAAGATTATGAGTGGCGTGGATAGACAGATGCTCTTTACTAGGGTAGAAAAGTCACGTACTCGAGGACATAGGTATAAGATAAGCGGGGAAAAGTTTAGAGATGTATGAGACAATTTTTTTTACACAGAGGGTGGTGAATGCCTGGAACGCACTACCCGGGGAGCTGATGGAAGCAGATACAATAGTGTAATTTAAGGGGCATCTAGACAAATACATGAATAGGATGGGAGTGGAAGGATCTGGACTCCATAAGTTCATACAGTTTTAGTTTAGGCGGGCATCATGATCAGTGCAGGCTTGGAGGGCCAAAGGACCTGTTCCTGTGCTGCACTGTTCTCTGTTTCTAGAACCTATGAGGGTACAATCTATCCTACACCTGGTCCTGTGTAATGAGACAGGAATAATTAAGCATCTCACAGCTAGGGATCCTCTGAGAAGGAGCGATCACAGTATGGTTGAATTTAAAATACTGGTGGAGCATGAGAAGGTAAAATCCAATACCAGTGTCCTGTGCTTAAGTAAAGAGGACTACAATGGGATGAGGGAGGTGTTGGCTAAGGTAGACTGGGAGCAAAAACTTTATGGGGGGACGATTGAGGAACAGTGGAGGATTTTCAAAGCAATCTTTCACAGTGCTTAGCAAAAGTATATGCCAGTGAAAAGGAAGAACTGTAGAAAAAGGGATAATCAGCTATGGGTATCTAAGGAAGTACAGGAGGGTATCAAATTAAAAGAAAATGCATACAAAGTGGCAAAGATTAATGGGCAACTAGAGGATTGGGAAATCTTTAAAGGTCAACAGAAAACCACGAGAAAAGCTGTAAAGGAAAGTAAGATAAATTGAGAATAAATTGGCTCAGAATATAAAAACAGATCGCAAAAGTTTCTACAAATATATAAAACGAAAAAGAGTGGCTAAGGTAAACATTGGTCCTTTGGAGGATGAGAAGGGGGATGTAATAACTGGAAATGAGAAAATGGCTGAGGCATTGAACAGGTATTTTGTGTTGGTCTTCACAGTGGAAGACACAAAAAACACGCCAAAAATTGTTGACAAGAAGGCTATGGCAGGTGAGGACCTAGAAACTATAATTATCACTAAAGAGCGCGCATTGGGCAAGCTAATGGGGCTAAAGGTAGACAAGTCTCCTGGCCCTGATGGAATGCATCCCAGGGTACTAAAAGAGATGGCAGGGAAATAGCAAATGCACTAGTGATAATTTACCAAAATTCGTTGGACTCGGAGGTGGTTCCGGCAGATTGGAAAACTGTAAATGTGATGCCACTGTTTAAAAAAGGAGGTAGACAAAAAGCAGATAACTATAGGCTGGTTTGCTTAACTTCTGTAGTGGGGAAAATGCTTGAATCTATCATCAAGGAAGAAATAGCGAGACATCTGGATAGAAATTGTCCCATTAAGAAGACGCAGCATGGGTTCTGCCTTCGTGAAAAGCAGGTCATGTTTACCTGATTTAGTGGAATTCTTTGAGGACATTACGAGCGTGGACAATGGGGAACCGGTGGATGTGGTGTATTTGGATTTCCAGAAGGCATTCGACCAGGTGCCTCACAAAAGGCTGCTGCATAAGATGAAGGTCCATGGCGCCATGAGTAATATAGTAGCATGGATAGAGGATTGGTTAACTAACAGAAAGCAAAGAGTGGGGGTAAATGGGTGTTTTCCGGTTGGCGATCAGTGACTAGTGGTGTGCCTCAGGGATTAGTGTTGGGACCACAATTGTTTACAATTTACACAGATGATTTGGAGTTGAGGACCAAGTGTCGTGTGTCAAAGTTTGCAGATGACACTAAGATGAATGGTAGAGCAAAGTGTGCAGAGGAATAATTTGGTAGGAATGACAGCAAAATGGACTATTATTTAAATGGTAAAAAATTGCAGCATGCTGCTGTGCAGAGGGACCTGGGTGTCCTTGTGCATGAAGTTGGTTTGCAGCTGCAGCAGGTAATTAAGAAGGCAAATGGAATGTTGTCCTTCATTGTTAGAGGAATGAAGTTTAAAAACAGCGAGGTTATGTTGCAGCTGTATAAGGTGCTGGTGAGGCCACACCTGGATACTGTGTACAGTTTTGGTCTCCTTACTTGGGAAAGGATATACTGGCACTGGAGGGGGTGCAGAGGAGATTCACTGGGTTGATTCCAGAGTTGAGAGGGTTGGCTTATGAGGAGAAACTGAGTAGACTGGGACTGTAACTCATTGGAATTTAGAAGAATGAGGGGGTATCTTATATAAACACAAAATTATGAAGGGAATAGATAAGATCGAAGCAGGGAGGTTGTTTCCACTGGCGGGTGAAACTAGAACTAGGGGGCATAATCTCAAAAAAGGGGGAGCAGATTTAGGACTGAGTTGAGGGGGAGCTTCTTCACACAAAGGATTGTAAATCTGTGGAATTCCCTGCCCAGTGAAGCAGTTGAGGCTCCCTCATTGAATGTTTTTAAGGCAAAGATAGATTTTTGAACAGTAAAGGAATTGAGGATTATGGTGAGTGGGCCTTCTTAATTACCTGCTGCACCTGTAAATCAACGTTTTACGATTCATGCACAAGGACACCCAGATCCCTCTGCACAGCAGCAATGCTGTAATTTTTTACCATTTAAATCATAGTCCCTTTTGCTGTTATTCCTACCACCAAGTTATTCCTCTGCACACTTTGCTCTACCACTCATCTTAGTGTCCCAAGTGGGCAAGTGGAGCTGAGTCCACAAAAAGATCTGCCATGATCTTATTGAATGGCGGAGCAGGCTCAAAGGGCCAGATGGCCTACTTCTGCTCCTAGTTCTTATGTTCTGTATTCCAGAGGTGAGGTGAGAGTGACTGCCCTTGACATCAAGGCAGCATTTGACTGAGTGTGACATCAAGGAACCCTTGCAAAGCTGGAATTAATGGGAATCTGGAGGAACATCCTCTGCTGGTTGGAGTCATATGTGGCACAAAGGAAGATGGTTGTGGTGGCAGTTTGAGTTCAATCATCTCAGCTCCAGGACATTACTGCAGGGGTTCCTCAGAGCAGTGTCCTAGGCCCATCAATCTTCAACTGCTTCATCAGTAACCTTCCGTCCATCATAACGTCAGAAGTGGGGATGCTCAGTGACGATTGCAGAATGTTCAGCACCATTTATGTCTCCTCAGATGCTGAAGCAGTCCATGCCCAAATGCAGCAAGGACTGGACAATATCCAGGCTTGGGCTGACATGTGCCAAGTAACATTTGAACCACACAAGTGCCAGGCAATGACCATCTCCAACAAGAGAGAATCTAACCATCGCCCCTTGACATTCAATGGCATTATCATCGTAGAATCTTCCACTATCAACATCTTGGGATGTTTCACCAGAAACTCAACTGGACTAGTCATATAAATACTGTGGCTCCCAGAGCAGGTCAGAGGCTAGGAATCCTGCGGAGAGTAATTCACCTCCTGCCTCCTCAAAGCCTGTCCAACACCTACAAGGACAGAACTCATGATTGTGATGGAATACTCTCCACTTGCCTGGATGAGTGAAGCTCCAACAATAGTCAATAAACTCGACACCATCCAAATCAAAACAGTCCCGCTTGATTGCCACTCCTTCCACAAGCATCCACTCCCTCCATCAATGATACACAATGGCAGCCATGTGTGCCATCTACAAGATGCACTGCAGGAACTCTTCAATGTTCCTTTGACAGTACCTTCTGACCCACAACCTCTACCATCCAGAAGGACAGAGTGCAGCAGATACCTGGGAACACCACCACCTGGAGGTTCCCCTCCAAGTCACTCATCTCCCTGACTGGGAAATATATCCACTGTTCCTTCACCGTTGCTGAGTCAAAATCCTGGAACTTCTTCTCTAACAGCATCATGGGTTTACCTACACCCCAGAGACTGCAGCAGTTCAAGAAGGCAGCTCATCATCACCTTCTCAAGGGGCAACTGACAATTAACTTACCACTTGCTTTCCAAGAACAATTAAAAAAAACTTGCTAATTAGCCACATATATCATCAACCTACTATATATCATTGCTCATTAATTAGCTTGATATATCATTGCTTGTTAATTACTGCCATTTATCATCTCTTGCTAATTGCTTCCATATATTACTACTTTTGCCCCATTCACCAATTGTTATTTCCACTATATCTGCTCACTTACTGATTGGCTCCTAAATGTACCATCATCACTAAATATCCCCTATTGCAGTAACACTGCACGGCCTCACAACACCAGGTTAAAGTCCAACAGGTTTATTTGGTAGCACGAGCTTTCGGAGCACTGCCCCTTCATCAGGTGAGTGAAGAGTTGGGTTCACAAACAGGGCATATATAAACACAGACTCAATTACAAGATAATGGTTGGAATGCGAGTCTTAACAGGTAATCAAGTCTTTGCAGGCAATGTGAGTGGAGAGAGGGTTAAGCACAGGTTAAAGAGGTGTGAATTGTCTCAAGCCAGGACAGTTAGTAAGATTTTGCAAGCCCAGGCAAGTCATGAGGGTTACAGGTAGTGTGACATGAACCCAGGATCCTGGTTGAGGCCATCCTCATGTGTGCGGAACTTGGCTATCAGTTTCTGCTGTTGTCTTGTGTCTTGAAGGGCGCCTTGGAGAATGCTTACCTGAAGATCAGAGGCTGAATGCCCTTGACTGTTGAAGTGCCTCCCAGTAAGAAGTCTCACAACACCAAGTTAAAGTCCAACAGGTTTATTTGGTAGCAAAAGCCACCAGCTTTTGGAGCACTGCCCCTTCGTCAGGTGCGTGGGAGTTCTGTTCACAAACAGGGCATATAAAGACACAGACTCAATTTACAAAATAATGGTTGGAATGCGAGTCTTTACAGGTAATCAAGTCTTAAAGGTACAGGCAATGTGAGTGGAGAGAGCGTTAAGCACAGGTTAAAGAGATGTGTATTGTCTCCAGCCAGGACAGTTAGTGAGATTTTGCAAGCCCAGGCACGTTGTGGGGGTTACAGATAGTGTGACATGAACCCAAGATCACGGTTGAGGCTGTCCTCAAGTGTGCAGAACTTGGCTATCAGTCTCTGCTCAACAGCGACTCTGCGTTGTCATGCGTCGTGAAGGCCGCCTTGGAGAATGCTTACCCAAAGATCAGAGGCCGAATGCCCGTGACCGCTGAAGTGTTCCCCAACAGGAAGAGAACACTCTTGCCTGGTGATTGTCGAGTGGTGTTCATTCATCCATTGTCATAGCGTCTGCATGGTTTCCCCAATGTACCATGCCTCGGGACATCCTTTCCTGCAGTGTATCAGGTAGACAACGTTGGCCGAGTTGCAAGAGTATGTACTGTGTACCTGGTAGATGGTGTTCTCACGTGAGATGATGGCATCGTGTCGATGATCCGGCACGTCTTGCAGAGGTTGCTGTGGCAGGGTTGTGTGGTGTCGTGGTCACTGTTCTCCTGAAGGCTGGGTAGTTTGCTGCGGACAATGGTCTGTTTGAGCTTGCGCAGTTGTTTGAAGGCAAAAAGTGGGGGTGTGGGGGATGGCCTTGGTGAGATGTTTGTCTTCATCAATGACATGTTGAAGGCTCCGGAGAAGATGTCGTAGCTTCTCCGCTCCGGGGAAGTACTGGACGACGAAGGGTACTCTGTCTGCCGTGTCCCGTGTTTGTCTTCTCAGAAGATCGGTGTGGTTTTTCGCTGTGGCGCGCCGGAACTGTCGATTGGTGAGTCGGGCGCCATATCCTGTTCATATGAGGGCATCTTTCAGCGTCTGTAGGTGTCTGTTGCATTCCTCCTCATCTGAGCAGATCCTGTATATACGGAGGGCTTGTCCGTAGGGGATGGCTTCTTTAACATGTTTAAAGTGGAAGTTGGAGAAGTGGAGCATTGTGAGGCTTGTGGTACAGTTAAGTGCTGAGGTGACCGTCCTTGATGAGCGTGTGTCCAAGAACGCAACCGAATCGGGAGAGTAATCCATGGTGAGTCTGATGGTGGGATGGAACTTGTTGATGTCATCATGTAGTTGTTTCAGTGATTGTTCGCCGTGAGTCCAAAGGAAGAAAATGTCATCGATATATCTAGTGTATAACATCAGTTGATGGTCCTGTGCGGTGAAGAGGTCTTGTTCTAACCTGTGCATGAAGATCTTGGCATATTGAGGTGTGAATTTGGTCCCCATGGCTGTTCTGTATGTCTGGATGAAGATTTGGTTGTTGAAGGTGAAGACGTTGTGGTCCAGGATGAAGCAGATGAGTTGTAGAATTGCGTCTGGAGATTGACAGTTGTCAGTGTTGAGTACTGAGGCAGTTGCAGCATCGTCGTGGGGGTTGCTGGTGTAGAGTGCCGAGACATCCATTGTGACGAGGAATGTTCCTGGTTCAACTGCTCCATGAGTGCTGAGTTTCTGTAGGAAGTCCGTAGTGTTGCGACAGAAACTGGGGGTTCTTTGTACAATGGGTTTCAGGATGCCCTCAATGCAGCCAGAGAGGTTCTCACACAGGGTCCCATTGCCTGATACAATGGGACAGCCGGGTGTGTTGGCCTTGTGTATCTTCCGGAGGCAGTAGAGATTTCCAACGCAGGTAGAACGTGGAATGAGAGCACCAAGGATGCTCTGAAGGTCCGGATCAAAGGTTTTGATCAGTCTGTTGAGTTGACGGGTGTGTTCTTTGGTCGGATCTGTGGGTAACTGTCTGTAGTGTTCCTCGTTGTTCAGTTGTCAGTACACTTCTTTGCAGTAATCCATTCTGTTCAGTATGATGATGGCCCCTCCTTTGCTGGTTTGATGACAATGTTGCGGTTGGTCTTGAGAGCGTGGATGGCGTTGCGTTGTGCTTGGGTGATGTTCGGGGCTGTCTTGTGAGTGCGGCTGATGAATCTGGCATTGACACACCTCCTGACGGTTTGGGCATACATATCGAGCCGAGAGCAGCGGCCATCCGGAGGAGTCCCTTTCCTCTTCGGTTGCTGTACCGCGGATCTCTCTGTCAGCTGTTCCAGTTCATTGGCTCATTGGGTTTGTTGTTGGCCTCTTGGAGTTTGTGGAAGAACTCCCGCAACCTCATTCGCCTGATGAATTCCTCTGTCTCCGCTGCAAAATTGATGGGGTCCATTTTGGTGGTGGGGCAGAAATTGAGCCCTTGGCTGAGAATTTCGATTTTGTCTGGTTGAAGGGTGCAGTCCGACAAGTTGACAATGGACTTCCCTGCAGTGATACTGTTTTCTACTGTGGTACCGGGGGAGGCTTGGCTGCTGCTGGTGGTGATGCCGAGCTTCTCAAGTTTCCTGTTCTTGGTGTGCATGAAGGTGATGTAGTTCCATGTCTCGTCTTCTTGGCAGTGTCTCGCAGCTGGCCTGCTGCATCCTGAGCACAGGTTGAGAATATGGACTCTATCTTGGTTTCCAGGTTGCGGCGTTTGCTGTAGTGCTGCTGTATGAGGTGGTTGAGGAGTGTGAGAGAGGTGCGACAGCAAAGCCTCTCAGCGTAGTCTGTGTTATAGGTTGACCTGAGTGGGTTCGTGATTTGTAGTTCTTTCGGTATCTTGTCTGCTTTCTTGCATCTTTGCAGAAACTTGATGTCTGTGTCGATATGCACGATCTTCTTGGAGATCCTCTCCACTTGGAGCCGGCAGTTTGCGGTGTCGGTGGTAGCCATGATGTGGAGATGTTCATAACACATCTCTACATCATATCCCCTGTTATATCATATAAACATGTATGAGCTGCATTAGTCCATTTGACTCATTGGGCCACTGGTCAGCAGTATCATGGAGATGCCACTTAGCTCCATCTTCCTGATAACCATATCCCTTCATTTTCTATGTTCCCAAAAATCTGTCAGCCGGAATTCTCTGGCCTCGCATGCTCCGCAGCTGCTGCCAGCTGGAATGAGGAATTTGGTGCTCAGCCAAGTCTCCGTTCACTGCAGCGGGACTGGAGAATCCCGGCCATCAAGTTTTACCTCTGGTGTATTCAACAACAAGAGTTGACAGTCCTCTGAGTTGCTGAATTTCACACGCCCAATTCGAGCGAAGAATGTTCTCCTGTTCTTGGTGTTGAATAACTACCATGTGTTGTAAAATGGAAGAGGGGATCACCTTGCCAGGGGCCACCCGGTGATGCCCATGTGCCCTCAGTGAATAAACAAAACAAATGTCTTACTCATGCTTTAATTCGAGTAAGGAAACATGGGGGAAGGGTTAGGCTCCTCCAGCCTGCACCATCATTGAACTAGATCGTGGCAGACCTACCTCAACATTATCAAACTGTAGAACCACAACAGTGCAGAAGGAGGCCATTTGGCCCATCGAATTTGCACTGACCCTCCAAAAGAGGGCCATCACACCTGTTCTCCGCTGGTGGAGATCATACTTGAGTCTCGTCGGGGAAGCTTGACAGGTGAGGTGGTAAAGGTAAGTGAGCTTGCAGGAGAGCATCCGGGACTGGTTATCAGGGCCACACTGTCCCACCATATCCCCATAACCCCTCGCATTTACCATAGATAATCCATCTTCCTGCTCCATCCCCGTGTCCCTTAATGTCATGGGTATCTAGGAATCCATTGACCTCTGCTTTGGGCGTACTCAGCAACTGAGCCTCCACAGACCTCAGGGGCAGAGAATTCCAAAGGTTCACCCACCTTCTGAGTGAAGAAATTCCTCCTTACCTCAGTCCTAAATTCGGAATCCTTTAGTCCTAGACATCTTCCCCTCCTCCAGCCAGGGGAAACAGCATTCCTGCCTCTACCCTGCAAGCACTGTAAAAATGTTGTTGCGTGGTTAATGTTAAAATTATATGAACAATAATAGTATCATTATTCCGTGGAACTTGGCATATCACCCTGGCCTACTTACTCTCCCCTCACAGAGCAACCGCCTCATTCTAGGAAGCGGTCTGGTGAACCATTGCTGGGTGTCCCATCTTGGGCCACTTTGTCGCTTGAAGGTGACAGACTTGTACACAGCAGTCCAGCTGTGGCCTTGTGTAATTGCAGTGAAACCTCTTTCGTCTCGTTCGACCCTCCTCTTGGAACACAAACTGACATCATTGACTTGTTAATTTCTGGCTGAACCTGCGTGTTCGCTCACTGCGAACCATGTGCCAGGACACCCAGCTCCCTCGCAACTGAAAGCAAACATTTCTCACTCTCTCTTGCAGTACTAAAAATATCCTGTTCTTTTGTCTTTTTCCTCCTAACCGCCTTCCAAAGTGTTTGACTTCACACTTCGCTGCGCCGCACCCCAGCTGTTGTGTTCGTGCTCACTCACTCAACCTGTTTGTGTCCCCCTACCGTACTGTGAATCTTGCCAGTGGTGGCGGGGTGGGTGGGGGGAGGTGGGGAAGGGGGGGTGTAGAGTCTCAGCTTGCCGGGAAGCCGGCTGTTGAATGCTAGGGGTGCTAGTGCACAGGCGCCCCAAACTCCCCGTATACAGTGTACATTACGAACACACCACCATGGACATCAATGCCACCCCACCCCCATGGACATTGCCCCCCCCACCAACCTCCCCATGGATAACTCCGCGCCCCCCCCCACCGATCGCTGCCCGCTCCCCGCCATTCACCTACCATTATCTCCTAAATTTAGAATTGCCAGCAAACTTTGGATTCATTACAGTCAGCCCCCTCATCTCAGTGACGGATATAGATTGGAAATAGTTGCGGCCCAAGTCTTGGATCGTGTGGTACCACAGATCATGGCATTGCCAGCCGAGGAATGTCCCTTGTGTTTCTGACTCTGCTTTCGACCCTCAATCCGCGCCAGCAAATTACCCCCAATTTCTTGAATCTTCATTTTGTGTCATATTCCTCTTGGGGGTCACTTTGTTCATTTATTTTTTGGCCACAATTCTCAAGTCTCATGCCCACTCTCTGCCAATGAGAACGGTGAATTTGGCGCTCAGCCAAATCTTCATTCATTGCAGCGCTTCTGGAGAATCCCAGTCCCGGGAGCCAGGTCAGACAATTCAGTCTTTGTTTTTGAAAATGGACCCATGTACCTTGCCCTATGTTTCCCCAATTTCTCTCCTCCCTCACACAATGGGATTATGTGTGCTGCCATCCAATGCTTGGGATCTGTTTCAGAATCTGAGGAATTCTGTGCAATACGGAGGCCGTAATGTGTATATCGCCGGGGGGGGGGTGGGGGGGGGGGGGGGCATGGGAGGAGGTGTGGCATAGAGTCCCATCTCATTGGGAAGTCAGATGCTGAGTGTTAGGGGCACCAGTGTGCAGGCGCCCAAATCTCCCAGCATGCAGTGTACACTACGAACGCAGTATAGAAACATAGAAAACTACAGCACAAAACAGGCCCTTCGGCCCCACAAGTTATGCCGAACATATCCCTACCTTTTATTCCTACCTATAACCCTCCATCCTATTAGGAACATTTAAGCGGTTATTGGATAGGCACATGGAGCACACCAGGATGATAGGGAGTGGGATAGCTTGATCTTGGTTTCAGATAGAGCTCGGCACAACATCGTGGGCCAAAGGGCCTGTTCTGTGCTGTACTGTTCTATGTTCTAAGTCCCATGTACTCATCCAGGAGTCTCTTAAAAGACCCTATTGAGTTTGCCTCCACCACCACTGACGGCAGCCGATTCCACTCGCCCACCACCCTCAGTGTGAAAAACGCCCCCCTAACATTTCCCCTGTACCTACACCCCAGCACCTTAACCCTGTGTCCTCTCGTAGCAGCCATTTCCACCCTCGGAAAAAGCCTCTGGGAGTCCACCCGATCTATGCCTCTCAACATCTTATATACCTCTATTAGGTCTCCTCTCATCCTACGCCTCACCAAGGAGAAAAGACCGAGCTCCCTCGGCCTATCCTCATAAGGCATGCCACTCAATCCAGGCAACATCCTTGTAAATCTCCTCTGCACCCTTTCAATCTTTTCCACATCCTTCCTGTAATGAGGCGACCAGAACTGAGCACAGTACTCCAAGTGGGGTCTGACAAGGGTCTTATATAACTGCATCATTATCCGCGCAATCCGAAACTCAATCCCTCGATTGATAAAGGCCAGCACACCATACGCCTTCTTAACCACCTCCTCCACCTGCGGGGCTGACTTTAGAGTCCTATGGACCCGGACCCAAAGGTCCTTCTGATCCTCTACCGTACTAAGAGTCTTTCCCTTCATCCCATTTGACCTGCCAAAATGGACCACTATGCATTTATCTGGGTTGAAGTCCATCTGCCACTTCTCTGCCCAGTCTTGCATCCTATCTATGTCCCTCTGTAACTTCTAACATCTCTCCAGACTATCCACAACCCCACCAACCTTCGTGTCGTCGGCAAACTTACCAACCCATCCCTCCACTTCCTCATCCAGGTCATTTATGAAAATGATAAACAGCAAGGGTCCCAGAACAGATCCCTGGGGCACACCACTGGTGACCGACCTCCAAGAGAAAAAGACCCATCTATACACACTCTCTGCCTCCTTTGGGCAAGCCAGTTCTGGATCGGAAGGGCAGCAGCCCCTTGGATCCCATGCCCTCTCACTTTTTCTAGAAGCCTTGCATGGGGGACCTTATCGAACACCTTGCTAAAATCCATATCAACCACATCTACCGCTTTCCCTTCGTCAATGTGTTTAGTCACATTTTCGAAGAACTCCACCAGGCTCGTAAGGCACGATCTGCCTTTGACAAAGCCATGCTGAGTATTTTTGAGCATACTAAACCTCTCTAAATGCTCATAAATCTTGTCCCTCAGGATCTTCTCCATCAGCTGACCAACCACTGAGGTTAGACTCACCGGTCCGGTAATTTCCCTGGGCTATCCCTATTCCCCTTCTTGAAAATAGGAACCACATCCGCAATCCTCCAATCCTCCGGCACCTCTCCCGTCTCCATCGACGACGCAAAGATGATGGCCAGAGGCTCTGCAATCTCCTCCCTCGCCTCCCACAGTAACCTTGGGTACATCCCATCCGGACCCGGCGACTTATCTATCTTGATGCCATTCAAAGATTCC
>NW_027591398.1:0-91548 GCF_964213995.1 Mustelus asterias | reverse complement strand
CAGGGGGGAGTGGGTGGATAAGGGGGACAGTGATGTCTGTGGGGGCCATTGCTCCCACTTTTCACTCCCACGCCGCTTTCCCGCTTTCTGCGGCCTGGGAGCGATCTGACACGGGCGCGCTTTTTCAAATTTTTTTCTGACTGCGCACGCGCAGTTCAGAGCTCCGATTGTTTCGGGCACGATAAACCCCCCCCCCCCCCCCCCCCACAACAGCACGATTCAGACCCGTGATTTTTTTTTCAGACTAAGTGCGTGAGGGGGTGCCTGAAAGCAGATTTCCAAGTCGGATCTGAATTATGCCCAGATTCAGCACCAAGAATGAAAATGGTAAAATCAGGCCCTTTGTGTGCTTTTTGCTGATGGCTGAAGAGATCAATCCGTGAGAGGCTGAACCCATCTGCGACCTCGCCCTCTGGTAAACTCAAACCCGCACCATCCTTTACACCTGAATCGGCTGCCACCCACTCATGCCCAGTGAGTAACAGGGTCCATGGTGAGTGCACTGTCAGTGTCCGGGTTGATACCACGCCTGTCAGATCAAGTCCAGGGACCTCCACAGTGATGCTGTGCTGTTGCTCTCTCTTCTCTTTCTGCTGTGGCCGGTCAGCCAGCAGTTATTGGGTGTCCAAAGGCAGGGATTCGGAAAGGGGAAGGTTAAGGTGATAATGTAAAGTGGACCAGGGAGTGGGCATGGGAGCAAGAGGCTCGTGGTGACACGATCTGCAGCTTGTGGATGAGTTGGGCGTTGGGAAGTGGGCTAAGATAGAAGCATATCAGCATTTCCCATCAAAACTGCGGATGCAGGTAACCTGAAATAAAAACAGAAAATGTTGGATGAACTCAACAGGAATGACAGCATCTGTGAAGAGAGAAACAAAGTTAGTGTTTTAAGTCCATATAACCTTTCTATGGGATAGAACTATAACAACTTATATAGATGGAGAGGCGGATGCAGGAGGTGAGGCAGAATGCCACTTTTGGCACACATCAATCCTTAATGGCAACATTAACACCCCCTTTGTCTAATATCCATGACATCTTTTGTCAATCTCTCCTTTTGCTCTGACCTATCTCTGTCTTTCTTTTCGCCCCACCTCCTCCTCCCACCTCTCCAACTACATAACTCATTATTTCTACGCTTCTTCTGTTCCAAAGAAGTCATATTAGGCTCGAAATGTTAACTGTGTGTCTCTCTCCACAGATGCTGCCAGACCTGCTGAGTAGATTTTCTGTTCCTATGTCATCATTTCCAATATTCTCAGTACTATTAGGAACATGGGAACGTAGGAATTAGGAGTGGGAATGGGCAATTCAGCTCTTCAAGCCTGCTCCATCATTTAACAGGACCATGACTGATCATATCCTGGTCTCAGCTCCACTTTCCTGCCTGCTCCCCATTGCCCTTTAACCCGCTTTTCAGCTGAAACAGATCTAACTCTTTCTTGAGTCTGTTGATTGATTCTGCCTCCACTGCACTCTGGGGCAGTGAGTTCCACAGATTCACAACCCTCTGAGAAAAGTAGCTTCTCCTCATCTCAGTTTTGAACCTACCTCCTCTCACTCTATATCCATGATCTCTTGTTCTAGGCTGTCCCACACAAGGGAACGTCTGTTCAATGTCTACCTTATCAAAACCTTTTTGCATTTTATATCCCTCAATCAGTTCCCCCTCCAGGGAGTGCAAGCCCAAACTATTCAACCGCTCCTCATACGACAGCCCTTTCGTCCCCAGAATCAATCTGGTGAATGTCCTCTGAACTGCCTCCAGTGCCACCACATTCTTCTTCAAGTAAGGAGACCAAAACTGGACACAATACTGTAGGTGTGGTCTCACCAATGCCTTATACAATTGTAACAACACTTCTTTACTTTTAAAATCCAGTTCTTTTGCAATCAGACAAGTTTATTTATTCGTGTCACAAGTAGGCTTACATTCACACTGCAATGAAGTTACTGTGAAAATCCCCAGAACCACATTCTGGCGCCTGTTCGGGTACACTGAGGGAGAATTTAGCATGGACAATGCACCTAACCAGCACGTCTTTCGGACCGTGGGAGGAAACCGGAGCACCTGGAGGAAACCCACGCAGACACGGGGAAAAGGTGCAGACTCCACACAGACAGTGACCCAAGCCGGGAATCAAACACGGGTCCCTGGCACTGTGAGGCAGCAGGGCTAACCACTGTGCCACCGTGCCGTTCCCCCACAAGGCCAGGATTCCGTTTGCCTTTCTTATTATATGCTGCACCTGCGTACTCGATGTCTTCCACCAGGTTCAGGAGAAGCAGTTGTCCCGATGCCCAAATGTGAGGAATCTTTTATGATTAACCATTGAGTGTCACATGATCGAATTCCACGCGATCAAACATCATGTGATCAAGTCACCGGGCATGTGTCAAAACAGAGTTGGCAACCATTAAGTTATGCTGACAGCGAGGCGATAATTTGGTGTAATGAATTATCATCCTTTATTTCGCCTGCAGCTATTTTTTTTTGGTCTTATTGCATTGGAGTGAATTATCACATCAGTGGCAGTGAGATTATTAGCAGTGACAGATGAATAAAAGCTACAGGAATAAAAGTGGCAGCTTTTAATAATCCACTTGCAACAAAGTATGCTTTGAAATGATGTAATTTTCTTTAGAAGTGAAACCCCTTGCCTTTGGTAAAATGTTCTTGCTCCACAAAAAAAATATTAATTCACAAATTATGTCTGGACTAACAGGTTGTGTGGAGAGTGTGGAAAGCTTTGAGTGTGGTTTGCAATGTATTCGACCTTAGGCTGTTCATTTCAGTTTACTGAAGGGCTTGATAATGTGACAAGTTCTATTTAGGTACGAGGCTGGCATTCTGTGCCTCTCCATGCAGGAGAGTGTACATTTTTTACGATTGCTTCTGTCCTAACGAGGAAGGACTTCTGCTGATCGGATAAAACAACATTATCACAGCTCGTCAGGAAGATACTTCTGCTTTGCTGTCCTGCTCAACCATTCCACCACTGACCTCAAATCTGGGTATCTGGCGCTCTTTACTCTGGCTAACCTGTCAGTCATGTACTAAGGAGTCAGGGTGGAGAGCAGAACTATGCAAGTAACCTGATCTTGTAATCTCCATTGGAGAACTACTCGATTATCTTAGAATCTTAGAACCACAGAATCCCTACAGTGCAGAAGGAGGCCATTTGGCCCATCAAGTCTGCACCAACTCAGCATTTTACCCCCCCCCGCCCCCCCGCAATTCCCATAACCCCACGCATTTGCATGGCTAATCCACCTAACCTGCATATCTTTGGACAGTAAGGGACAATTTATCATACCTTATCCACCTAACCTACATATTTTTGGACACTAAGGGGCAAATTACCATCGCCAATTCACCTACCTACACATCTTCGGACATTAATGGGCAACTTAGCATGGCCAATCTATCTAACCTACAAATCTTTGGACACTAAGGGACAATTTACCATGGCTTATTCACCTAACCTACACATCTTTGGACATTAAGGGACAATTTAGCACAGCCAATCGATCTAACCTACACATCTTTGGGCACTAAGGGACAATTTACCATGCCTTATTACCTAACCTACCCACCTTTGGACACTAAGGGGCAATTTAGCACAGCCAATCCACCTAACCTTACATCTTTGGACTGTGGGAGGAAACCAGAGCACCCGGAGGAAACCTACACATGACACAGGGAGAACGTGCAGACTCCACACAGACAGTGACCCCAAGACAGGAGTCAAACGTGGGTATCTGGCACTGTGAGGCAGCAGTGCTAACTAACTACTTTGCCGTCCTAATCTTCTCAGTGGCTAGCACAGAGAACAATATTTTAATGTATATCTGCTCTTGCAACACGAGAGCAAACAAATAAATGGTCATCTGCAAATGGCTCTGTGTATTGTAACTTTAAAATCCTGTTGCTGAAATTTTTTAAACTTGCAATTGTACATCATCTTCCATGAGCTCACCTCATCCAAAATGCTTTAGAACCAATTAAATGCTTCTGAATGTAGTCACTGAAACATGCAAGTTGAGAACATGAAAGGTTCTTTAACGTCTGAAAATGTTAATGAAGTACCAGGGGACAGCATTATTTAGATCTAAGGTTGGAATTCTCTGGCCGTTCACGCCAGCGGGATTCTCTGATCCCACTGGTGCGAATGGAGAATTGGCTGAGCACCAAGTTCTCCATCCTCGCTTACAGAGGCGATGGGTGGGGGTTGGGGTATTTCAGTGTGAGCCTGACTTTATATGTAAGAATTTCATGTGGGGGATATCTGGGCCACAGTGGCCACAGCATTGTATGGTTTTAGTTTATATGGGCGGCCAGTGGCACGGTTGTTAGCGCTGCTACCTCACAGCGCCAGGGATCCGGGTTCAATTCCAGCCTTGGGTGACTGTCTGTGTGTGGAGTTTGCACATTCTCCCCGTGTCTGCGTGAGTTTCCTCCGGGTGCTCCGGTTTCCTCTCAAAGTCCAAAGATGTGTGGGTCAGCATGATTGGCCATGCTAATTGCCCCTTAGTGTTGGGGAGATTAGTAAGGTAGATACGTAGGTTACGGGGATTGCGCCTGAGTGGGATTGTTGTCGGTGCAGGCTTGATGGACTGAATGGCCTCATCATGTACTGTAGGGATTCTCTGAGTTGGATGGTGAAATTAAAGGTGCTGAGAATCTTTAGCTTGCACCATATTTCAGATAGCAAACATCACTAAAATGGTAGACGGTTTGAAACCGGTTAATTGGTCGACCTACAGGGTGGTGAGATCCAATATAGAATCAAGATGGAAAGTTTTTGAAAACAAGATAAAAACATTTGAAAGATAAATAAGTACACTAAATGTCAGTGGATCAATACATTCCCATCTGCTGTCAGATAAAAAACATGGAACGGATTCCATCAAGTATCTGATCCAAATCCGCCTTAAATTGAAAGGATAAAATACTCTTCCCTCTGACAAACTGAAGGGCCCTCAAACAAAAAATAGCTTGAGCAGCGCAAACTTTCTCATAAATTGGCAATCGCGCCGGCACTGGCCTTAAGGAGGCAGGTGTGGGAAATAAAGATGTTGCATTGATGTAAGAGGGGATTAAGTGCCTTGTTGGGACAAGTAGTTTTATAGCGACACTGAACATTTAAAGAGACAAGCCTGCAATCCCTGGCTCTGGGTTTACTCACCTTGATGAATTATACTGGCAAGTCCACTGAAAAGTAACATGATCTACAGAATATTCCAGGCTGCAAACCTCTCACCATTTTCCCGCTAGAGTTTTGATTCTATGAGCTGTGACACCTTGGCAAGCCTGTTGCAAACAGGTTTGACGAGGGGTCATCTGGACTCGAAACGTCAGCTCTTTTCTCTCCTTACAGATGCTGCCAGACCTGCTGAGATTTTCCAGCATTTTCTCTTTTGGTTTCTGTTGCAATGCTCCCATCAGAAGGCCGAAGCACAAAATTGAGGTGGCTTTTATAAATATAATTTCTTATTACTCAAATGTGTCTATGTTTCCTTTTAAATATAGCAGCCAATGGGCTAACTTGACCCCAGGTAGACTGGGATTTTGATTTGATTTATTATTGTCGCATGTATTGGGAAACAGTGAAAAGTATTGTTTCTTGCTCGCTATACAGACATAACATGCTGTTCATCGAGCATGTAGGGGATAAGGAAAGGGGACGGTGCAAAATATAGTGTTACAGTCACAGCTAGGGTCTAGAGAATGATCAACTTAATGCGAGGTAGGGTCTGATGGCAGCAGGGAAGAAGCTGTTCTTGAGTCGGTTGGTACCTGATCTCACACATTTGTATCATTTTCCCAATGGGAGAAGATGGAAGAGAGAATGTCCGGCATGCGTGGGATCCTTGATTATGCTGGCTGCTTTGCCGAGGCAGCGGGAAGTCCAAAGTCAGTGGTGGGAGGCTTGTTTGCGTGATGGACTGGGCTTCATTCACAACCCTTTGTAGTTTCTTGCGGACTTGGTCAGAGCAGGAGCCAGACCAAGCTGTGATACATCTGGAAAGGATGCTTTCTATGGTGCATCTGTAAAAGTTGGGGAAAGTCGGGAGACAATCTATGATGGTGACCCGTTAACTCAAATTGTCTCTTTTAGATTGCTGCTTAGAGACTCCCGGGGGGGGTAGTTGGCTGTGAATCCTGAAGTCAATTGAACTTTGCTGAGGGGAAGTACACAGAGGGACAGATGCTTGTTCATTTCAGACTCCAGCACAAAATGACTGACTACTTCACTTCTTGGGGACTTTATGAGGCATTAGAGGCATTAGGCTCCTGATAGTCAGAAGCAACAGAATTCATAATGGGGAACAAAAAAATGGCTGACGAATTAAATTTGTACTTTACTTCTGTCTTCAGGAAGGAAGACATGAATAATATACTGGAAGTTCTGAGAAACGCAAGTTTTAGTCAGGAGCTGAAGGAAATCAGTAGAGAAATGGTTTGGGGGAAATTAATGGGATTGAAGACAGATAAATCTCCAGGGTCTGATAATCTTCATCTAAGAGTACTTAAGGAAGTGGCCCTAGAAATAGTAGATCCATTGGTGCTCATTTTCCAAAATTCTTTGGACTCTGGAATGGTTCCTACAGATTGGAGAGTAGCTAATGTAAGCCCGTTATTCAAAAAGGGAGGTAGAGAAAAAACAGGTAACTATAGACAAGTGAGCCTAACATCGGTAGTAGGGACGTTGCGAATGTCCATTATCAAAGTTTTCATAGCACAGTATTTGGAAATCAAGCAGTAACTAGTGGGGTACTGCAGGGATCTGTGCTAACACCCCAACTGTTCACATTATATATTAATGATTTGGATGAGGGAACTAAATGTTTCATCTCCAAATTTGCAGATGATACAAAGTTGGGTGGGAGGGTGAGCTGTGAGGAAGATGCAGAGATGTTTCAGCGTGATTTGGACAGATTGACTGAGTGGTATATGCATGGCAGGTGCAATATAATGTAGATAAATGTGAGATTATTCACTTCAGTAGAAAAAATAGGAAGATTATTTATTATTTAAATGAGTGTAAATTGAGAGAGGTGGATACACAGCGAGACCTTGGTGTCCTCATCCATTAGCTGTTGAAAGTCAGTGCGAGGTACAGCACGCAGTAAAGAAGGCCAATGGTACATTGGCCTTCATAGCAAGAAGATTTGAGTATAGGAACAGGAATGTTTTGCTGCCATTGTATAGGGTGTTGGTGAGGCCACACTTGGAGTATTGTGCGCAGATTCAGAAAGAATGTTCCCAATGGTGGGGGAGTCCAGAACTATGGGTCATAGTCTGAAGATAAGGGTAAGCCTTTGAGGATTGAGGTGAGGAAAAATTTCTTCACTCAGAGACTGATGTATGTGTGGAATTCACTACCACAGAAACTGGTTGAGGCCAAAACGTTGCCTGATTTCAAGAAGGAATTAAATATAGCTCTTGGGGTTAAAGGGATCAAGGGATATGGGAGGAAAGGGGGATTAGATTAGGTTGGTACCTGATCTCAAACTATTGTATCTTTTTCCCGATGGAAGAGGGTATGTCCAGGGTGTATATCCTTGATTATGCTGCCTGCTTTTCCGAGGCAGTGGGAAGTGTAGATGGGGTCAATAGATGGGAGGCTGTTTCGCGTCATGGACGAGGATACGTTCATGACCCTTTGTAATTTCTTGCGGTCTTGGTCAGAGCAGGAGCCATACCAAGCTGTGATACATCCGGAAAGGATGTTTTCTATGGTGCATCTGTAAAGATTGGTGAGAGTTGAGAGATGGCCTGTGATGGTGACTCATTAACTCAAATTGTCTCTTTCAAACTGCTGCTCAGAGACTTTCAGAGAATGCTCAGAGAGAAAGGCAAATATTGAAGTTGATAGTTAGCCACGATCATAATGAATGGCAGAGCAGGCTTGAGGGGCCGAATGGCCTACTCCTGCTTCTAGTTTCTAGATGCAGAGAGCAGTAAACTGTTACAGATTTAGGTGAGTACTTTTTAATCATGAGAAAGAGAAAGCGAGACAAGCCCAAGCAGGGGATACTAAAGGAAAATGATGGATGCATTAAAGTGATCATGTCAGAACTGGCAGGAAGGTGAGGCCAAGTAACAGGAAGCAAACAACAGAAACGCATATGGGTAGATAATAAAAGCAAAATACTGCAGATGCTGGAAATCTGAATTGAAACAGAAAGAGCTGGATAAACACTGCAGCTCTGGCAATATCTCTGTGGAGACAAACAGAGTAAGTTTGACTTTGACAGTGTAAAATAAGTGATATTGAACTGGCTACCTAGTGTATATCTATTTCAACTGAAATGTGTAACAGGTAGCTGATGCGATGTTAAAATGTAACTGGTGACAACTTTGTATTGGATGTAATGTGACCAATGGGAACAAGATGTAAGGGTCAGCTGACTCAGTAAACCATGGAACCAATTACAGAGTGATGTAATAGTCAGCTGATTCACTATAAATAAGGAACTACGTGGAATTATGGGAGCTTGGAGTGGCCCAGAGCGAGGCCCCAAGTTTGGAGTAATGATGTTTCTTTATTAAACCCTTTCTTTGATTTATAAGTTGGAGTACGTTTTGTTATATTTTCAGTAGCTGCATTTTGAAGAGTTCCTTCTAAAGAAACATGCGATATGGTTTCTTTTACACCATTGCTCAGGTAATATTGCCTCCAGGAATAGGAAGAAACAATGTGCTGGAAATATCCAGCTGGTCTGGCAGCATCTGTGAGGAGAGAACAGAGTTAACCTTTTGAATTTGATGCAACCCTTCTTCAGAAGCCTCAGAATGTCTGGTTGGAAGTCTTGCCATGAAGGTTTGAAAGGATTGAAGAGTATTTCAGTCGTGAGCATTTTGCTTCAGAGTGCAATATGAGGCTACATCCATATCTTGTTTCCTCGCAGGCAAGGCACATCTCCATAGGCCGAAAAACATTCTTGAAGGTGATGCATAAAGTTGAAACCTCTTTTGATTTGTGTACAGCTCCAAATTGCCCACACAATCAGGTCATAGAATTCTGATGTAGAATTTATCCATCAATGATGCAACAGTACTCAATCAAACCTCCTCCAGCTCCAGAACATTCCAGCAAGACAAATGTGCAACCAAGAGATGTAGGCCTAACTTGACCTGACTTTGTTGGGTTCTGAGGTTCAGGTTAGCAGATCTTCAGAGATTTCATGTAGTCCCAAACCACCATCTCCGCCCCCCCACCAACACCGCAGAGTGGACATCTCCACTCTCCGGTGAAATCAATATGGAATCTTATCCTGGAATTTTCCATTAAATATTGGTTTATGGCCACGTGGCACAATAAATCATCGGTGAAGCAATCAAGGGAGGTTGTTCCTGCTGCAAATGAATGATACTCAAATGAAAAACGCAGCAACTCATGAGGAAATCCTGTCTCTGCCATTACAAACAGAACTGGTAACAGCACACAGCTAATCAATACCCTTTTTATATTTATTGTTCTTCAAGACAGGGAAGATAATTGGAGAAAGAAAAGGGAAATTCCAATCTTGATTTTTGTCTTGTTTCAGACCAGCCTCACCTCTTAGTGAAATGATCGACTTGCCATTTTTTTTGTAGCTGGTTGTCACTCTCAGGTCTTGTCTGCCCTCATTATGATTCTGCAATAGGGAGAGTTTAGAGCAGAAAGCATTCTTTCCGCATGTATCACAGCTCAGTATGGCTCCTGCTCTATCCAAGGCCACGAGAAACTATAAAGGGTTGTGAATGAAGCCCAATCCATCACGCAAATCAGCCTCCCATCCATTTACTCTCACCAGCATAATTAAGGACCCCACGCACCCTGGACATTCTCTCTTCCACCTTCTTCCGCTGGGAAAAAGATACAAAAGTTTGAGATCACGTACCAACTGACTCAAGAACAGCTTCTTCCCTGCTGCCATCAGTCTTTTGAATGGACCTCCCTTGCACTAAGTTGATCTTTCTCTACACCCTAGCTATGACTGTAACACTACATTCTGCACTCTCTCCTTTCCTTCTCTATGAATGGTATGCTTTGTCTGTATAGTGCGCAAGAAACAATACTTTGCGCTGTATATGCAAAGTATTGTTTCTTGCGCACTATACAGATAAGGAGTCCGGGGATAATGATGCAGCTATATAAGACCCTCGTCAAACCCCACTTGGAGTACTGTGCTCAGTTCTGGTCGCCTCATTACAGGAAGGATGTGGAAAAGATTGAAAGGGTGCAGAGGAGATTTACAAGGATGTTACCTGGATTGAGTGGCATGCCTTATGAGGATAGGCTGAGGGAGCTCGGTCTTTTCTCCTTGGAGAGACGTAGGATGAGAGGAGACCTAATAGAGGTATACAAGATGTTGGGAGGCATAGATCAGGTGGACTCTCAGAGGCTTTTTCCCAGGGTGGAAATGGCTGCTACAAGAGGACACAGGTTTAAGGTGCTGGGGGGTAGGTACAGGGGAAATGTTAGGGGGAAGTTTTTCACACAGAGGGTGGTGGGCGAGTGGAATCGGCTGCCGTCAGTGGTGGTGGAGGCAAACTCAATAGGGTCTTTTAAGAGACTCCTGGATGAGTCCATGGGACTTAATAGGATGGATGGTTATAGGTAGGCCTAAAAGGTAGGGATATGTTCGGCACAACTTGTGGGGCCGAAGGGCCTGTTTTGTGCTGTAGTTTTTCTATGTTTCTATACTAACACATGTGATAATAATAACTCAAATCAACTATTTATGTTTGCTGTGGATTTTATTTTTGATAGGTCTGCATTACCATAAATTGCACATTGTTGCTGAAAGTTTGAGCTCATTCTCAAATTGGCTACGCTTCCATCTTATTCCAATAAAGGTTATGCAGCATGAACACCTTCAGCCTCTGCTCATTCTTCATCAATGCAATTACTGGAATATTGAATTTCCATATTGTATCCTCTGCTGTGAGGACCCAAGGCGAACCTCGGCATGTCCCCAACATTAGGCAGTTCAGTGGTGAAGCCAGAAACCACTTCTTTGCACAAATCGTAGTGGGAAGCTTGAACTCTCCTCAAGAGACTATTGAAGTTGGGGGGAGGGGAGAGGGGGGAGGGGGAGTGGTGGGGGGGGGGGGGCGGGGGGGAGAGAGGGGGGGAGGGGGCATTAATTGAAAATGACAAAACTGAGATTGATAGTTTTTTTAAAATCAGACCAGGACATGGAATCAAGCTTGGTAAATGGAGTTAAGATACAGATCAGCCATATTCTATTTCAATGCAGTCATGAGGGACTGAATAGTCCTGTTGCTATGCTCCTTCCTAATTTCTCAGTCAAAGGAGAGTAAGTTGATGAACAAGGGATATTCTGCAAACTTGATCATCCAGGGGTAAGCTACGCTCACAGGAATTGTACATTCATTGATTGCGGCTCCTGTAAAAGCTCCCTGTGGGCATGGTTTCTCACCCAGGAGCCAGAGGCTCCTCCCTCTTATGATGATGCCCCACTAAGAAAAATATGTTCTCCAGAAGCTGCTCATGTTTCTCATTGTTAGGAGAAGAATTACAGTCCCAGGTTCTCCGACTATTTTCCTGAAGATCTGTAAATTTGATTACAAATGAACCTGGAGTGCAATAGTTCAGCTAGTTGGAATATTGCCATCGGAAGGGTGGGTGAATCAAATTCACATTTCGCACAACTCTCCATGTCTTGTCACAAGGCCTAGGAGCAGGCCTCCTCCTCAGTGGTTAGCACTGCTGCCTCACAGCGCCAGGGACCCAGGTTCGATTCCCGGCTTGGATCACTGTGTGGAGTTTGCACATTCTCCCCATGTCTGTGTGGGTTTCCTCCAGGTTCCTCCCACAGTCCGAAGGTGTGCGGCTTAGGTGAATTGGTCATGCTAAATTGCTCCTTAGTGTCAGGGAGACTAGTTAGGATAAATGCAAGGGGTTATGGGGATAGGGCCTGGATGGGATTGTGGTCGGTGAAGACTCAATGGGCTGAATGGCCTCCTTCTGCACTGCCGGGATTCTAAGATTCTATGAGGAATCACATACGGTGCAGTTGAGGCAAAGGAAGAAGACATTGATTAAATCTGCCTCTTCCTGTCCATATGTAAGACAGATCAATGTCAGGCAGCAATAGAAAGGAAATTTAATGACAAAGCAAGGGATATATTTGCTCTAGCTGAGGAAGCTTATCAAACTAGGATTGTAGCCAACTTAATCACCATGGTATCATATGCAAGAGAAATATCAAAGGAAACCTTTGAATTTAAAATCAGAGGAGATAACTGTGCAGAAGGGCGATGATAAGTAGCTAAGTGACATTTAGAGCGATGTATCTGATACTAATGCCAAAATTAAACAGATAACTCTACCTGGTTGCAAAGTGGCTTTTTTGATCACAGTGTTGATACCACCTCCTGAGATGCATGTTAATTAGGGGTGTTAACGGATCAGCAAAGAGGAGACAAAGGGATAAACTTGCTGTTACTGAACGAGCAACATTATACTCTGGCCTTGATATCACAGGCTTAGCTATCAGCTTGCTCGCTAACTTCGCTGGAACGTTCCACGGAAGATTTTTTTCTCACCTCACTGCTTTTGCTGCAAAGTACGCTTGGGTTTGCAAGTCACGTGTTTTCCATAAATTGTGTAAATATCAACTTGGTTCAATTAGGAGCGCTTTTGCCTCTGGGTTTGAAGGGAATGGATTTGAGCCTCATAACACAACTTGACTATAATCTCCACAATATGCACCGATGCTTCCCAAGAAAATAAATGCATAAATTATACAAAGTTTAAATCAATGTTCCCATTAATTTCCACCGGCCTTAAGTTGCTGATACTTACAGATCTTTGAGTTCTGATTTGGGATCCGTCCACCAATAAGGCAGCAGAGCTGAATTCTCCAGACCCATAAACATTTAACAGCACAAGCCAGCAAAGTAAGGAATTGAGGCAGGAGAAACAGGCTTGGGCTGCCGCTTCATCCAGGGCTAACTCACGCTGCGGTTTGCAAGACCCACATTCAAGCTGATATTCAAATGCGGTATAGTCAGGACATATTACTCACCTGAGTGGTGTATTGCTGGACCCAAGGATGAGCCCTAAACCTAGCCACCCACCCACATTTTGGCATTAAAGACTTGTGGCACATTCTAAAGGAGAGTGGAAAGTTCTCTTAACCAGACTAGCTGCACTGTGGCACAGTGGTTAGCACTGCTGCCTCAGAGTGCCAGGGACCCAGATTCGATTCCCAGCTTGGGTCACTGTCTGCATGGAGTTTGCATGTTCTCCTCGTGTCTGCGTGGGTTTCCTTCGGGTGCTCCAGTTTCTTCCCACAGTCCGAAAGACGTGCTGGTTAGGTGTGTTGGCCATACTAAGTTGTCACTTAGTGTCAGGGGGACTAGCAGGGTCAACAGATGGGGCTATGGAGAGAGGGGTTGGGTGGGATTGTGGTCGGTGCAGACTCGATAGGCCAAATAGTCTCCGTCTGCACTGTAGGGATTCTATGATTTCAGTTGAGTGCTGCTTGTAGAATGTTGTTGATAGCCAGCGCACTGCAAAGTGAATTCTACTATCCTAACATGCAAGTGTTAATAGATTTTGTTTCTGTCATTATTTTAAGAAAGCAATTTATTTTATTGACATCTATTATTTACCATGAAGTCCAGCTCTCAGTTAGAAAAGTACACTCGCCTTCAATGCCTCTGGGTTAGGGCAGAGAAAGCTTGGTCGTGGTTTCCACTCATGGTACCGCGACTGGAAGATATCAGCGCTGGGAATGGCGAGGTTGGCTGTGCTGCCTCCCTGCAACCGTACAGCTTCCAACACTCCGCATCAAGACTCATTTGTGAAGAGTGACCACTCGTGGGGGAAAAGGCAGCCAGGACCCCGAGATCAGGATGAGCCTTTAGGACAGGTGGAAGATTTGGCGAGAGCGCAAAGAAGATTCACCAGGATGTTGCCTGGTCTCGAGGGTGTTGACTATGAGGAAAGGTTGAATAAACTAGGATTGTTTTCACTGGAAAGAAGGAGGCTGAGGGGAGACCTGATAGAGGTCTACAAAATCATGAGAGACAGGGTGGATAGTCAGAGGCTTTTTCCCAGGGTGGAAGTGTCAATTACAAGGGGGCACAGGTTCAAGGTGAGAGGGTGAAAGTTTAAGGGAGATGTGCGGGGGACGTTTTTTAATCAGAGAGTGGTGGGTGCTTGGAACGCGTTGCGAGAGGAGGTGGTGGAAGCAGGCATATTAGCAACATTTAAGAGGCATCTGGATGGATACGTGAATAGGGAGGAAATAGAGGGATTCGGACCGAATAAGGGCAGAAGATTTTGTTTTAATTAGGGCATCATTATCGGCACAGGCTGGGGGGCTAAAGGGCCTGTTCCTGTGCTGTACCTTTGTTCTAGGTAGTGGGAAAATGAGAAAATTAGTTGATTTACTAGCGTCAAAAGTAGACTTACATTAACACTGCAATGATGTTACTGTGAAAATCCCCTAGTCGCCGCACTCCAGCACCTGTTCAGGTACATTGAGGGAGAATTTAGCATGGCCAATGCACCTAACCAGCTCATCTTTCAGACTGTGGGAGGAAACTGGAGCACCCGGAGGAAACCCACGCAGGCACGGGGAGAATGTGCAGACTGCACACAGACAGTGACCCAAACCGGAAACCAAACCCGGGTCCCTGGCGCTGTGAGGCAGCAGTGCTAACCACGGTGCCAAGCTAATTTCAGAAAGATGTGTATCAGCTGCTCGCCGGGGGCCTCAGTGGGTGTGGTTCTGGGAGTCAGAGTTTACCCTCGTCCATATAGTTAGGGAATCTATGCATTGGCACAAGATAAGCTGTGATGTGGAGATGCCGGCGTTGGACTGGGGCAAACACAGTAAGAAGTCTCACAACACCAGGTTAAAGTCCAACAGGTTTATTTGGTAGCACAAGCCACTAGCTTTCGGAGCGCTGCCCCTTCATCAGGTGAGTGGGAGTTCTGTTCACAAACAGGGCATATAAAGACACAAACTCAATTTACAAAATAATGGTTGGAATGCGAGTCTTTACAGGTAATCAAGTCTTAAAGGTACAGACAATGTGAGTGGAGAGAGGGTTAAGCATAGGTTAAAGAGATGTGTATTGTCTCCAGCCAGGACAGTTAGTGAGATTTTGCAAACCCAGGCAAGTCGTGGGGGTTACAGATAGTGTGACATGAATCCAAGATCCTGGTTGAGGCCGTCCTCATGTGTGCGGAACTTGGCTATCAGTCTCTGCTCAGCGATGGAGTTTAGAAGGATGAAGGGGAATCTCATTAAAACTTACAGAACATTGAAAGGTCTGGACAGAGTGGACGTGGAGAAGATGGTTCCATTTATAGGAGAGACTAGGATCTGAGGGCACAGCCTCAGAATAAAGGGATGAGCCTTTAGAATTGAGATGAGGAGGAGGTTCTTCAGCCAAAGGGTGGTGAATCTATGGAATTCATTGCCACAGAAGGCTGTGGAGGCCAGGTCATTGAGTATACTTAAGACAGAGACGGATAGGTTCTTGATCGGTAAAGGGATCAAAGGTTACGGGGAAAAGGCGGGAGAATGGGGTTGAGAAACTTATCAGCCATGATCGAATGATGGAACAGACTTGATGGGCCGAATGGCCTCATTTTGCTCCTATGTCTTATGGTCATATGATTTTGCAAAAAATTAAGACTAATTTTTTTCATATTCTGAACATTAATAGTTTATTTTTGTATCTTCCAAACCTATGGAATTTTGTGGCCTTATTCACTTTGGTAAGCACCTTGAAATAATCAACTTTAATGTGTTATTGGTCCCTGAGCAGATCTTCCTCCACGACCCGGGGTCTGTCCAAGAACCATAACAAGACAAAACAAAATGCACCAACTGGCCAAACCTCCGGCCTACCTGTTCTCAATGCTGTGAGGTAAAACAGGTGCTTCGGCAGCTAAACCTTGAGATAGATTGGAAAGAGATTGGGATCTTGTGCACCAATACCCTAGCAAATGCGGGAGTGTTAGAGGCTGTTTAAATAGTATTGGGAGGGTGAGCCCAGTTGTCCAATGTCTCCACATGGAATAAAAACTCTTGAGGCAACTGTCTTAAGATACGACAAGTATAAACCAAAAATAGCATGAACCAAAAATAGTATAAACATGAAAAGTGACACAACAAGCATTCCCCAAATAATTTAATTTAGTTTATTTATTAGTGTCACAAGTAGGCTTACATTAACACTGCAATGAAGTTACTGTGAAAATCCCATAGTCACCACACACTGGCGCCTGTCCCACTGAGGGAGAATTTAGCATGGCCAATGAATCTAACCAGCTTCTCCCTCGGACTGTGGGAGGAAACCGGAGCACCCTGAGGAAACCCATGTAGACATGGGGAGAATGTGCAGACTCCACACAGACAGTGACCCAAGCCGGGAATCGAACCTGGGTCCCTGGCGCTGCGAGGCAGCAGTGCTAACCACTGTGCCACCATGCCGCCCATATAAGAGTAATTGTAAAATGATTACACATGTCAATTGTTGGCTCTATACTTTGCAATGCTCACTGGCTATGGAAACAGATGGTGACGGTCTCGAGCAGAATTACTTAGCATTGGAAAATGCTGTAATATGCGCTCCTGCAATGGAGGGGTTAAAGTAGAAACCAATTCGCAAGGTCGGTAGCAGGTGCCAGGAAGTTCTTATCTGTGTGATAAGTGAGGTTGTCGAGACTGACAGATGTAGATGAGAGACCTTTCGTTTAAGCACCTCGACCGGCAATTAAACGACAACACTAACATCGCAGCTGCTGCATTGTATTTAGCAAGTTCCTGGAAACTGGGCAGCGAATTGAAAATAGAAATCTGTGTTGGAGAGGTGTGCAGAGTACGTTTAATAGGATAGAAGAGGCTGTGATTTGATCTCTGACCTATGATGTCAGTGGCAGATTTTGCTTCCTCCAGAATCAGCTCAGTGGCGGGTATGATCAGGTTTATTATCTGTCGTCATGTTCTCTGCAGGAAGGAAGAGTTGTTGGTAGTTTTTCAGTGCTCAGGAGACATGCAATCCTGCAAGAGTGTTGAATTAACAACCATATTTGGCACCAAGGTACTGTACCGGGTGGGACACGGACCATGCAAAGGTCCGTTGACCTCTGGTGGAATTTTCCGACCTTGGGGCGAGTGCAGCTGGAAAATCCCACCCCGAATGTCCAGAATAATTGCAACAACCTGTGCCAGGACAGTCGTGAGCAACACTGCAGTATTGGCGCAAAAGGATGAATGGCAGGTGTCTGGATCGCCGCACGGTGGTTAGCACTCCTGCCTCACAGCACCAGGGACCCAGGTTCAATTCCGGCCTCAGGTGTCTGTGCGGAGTTTGCACGTTCATCCCGTGTCTGCGTGGGTTTCCTCCGGGTGCTTTGGTTTCCTCCCACACGCTGAAAGATGTGTGGGGTAGGTGGATTGGCCATGCTTAATTGCCCCTTAGTGTCCCCAGATGTGTAAATTGGGTGGATTAGCCATGGGAAATATGTGAGGCTACAGGGATAGGAAGGGGGAGAGGGCCTGGGTAATCTATTACAGAGTCAGTGCAGACCCAATGGGCTGAATGGCCTCTCCTGCACTGTAGTGATTCTATGATATATCTGAGAGTGCTTAATTCTGAAGTTCCAGAAATGGAAAAGCGTTCCATTCTCCATCGTACTGACACTGCTCACATTTATAAGCATAAAAATGCATTCTGGGAATAAATAGTGAACAAGTGAGAGATACAGATTGACAGTATAGTATCAGCACTATAGGAAACAAGGGAAACACAAGGTCAGTAGAAAGCTGCAGTCAGATTGTAGTATAGTACATAAGAACATAAGAGCATAAGAAATAGGAGCAGGAGTAGGCCATCTAGCCCCTCGAGCCTGCCCCGCCATTCAACAAGATCATGGCTGATCTGAAGCGAATCAGTTCCAGTTACCCGCCTGCTCCCCATATCCCTTAATTCCCTTAGTGATCAGAAATCTATCTACCCGTGATTTAAACATATTCAATGAGGTAGCCTCCACCACTTCAATGGGCAGAGAATTCCAGAGATTCACTACCCTCTGAGAGAAGAAGTTCCCCTTCAACTCTGTTCTGAACCGGCCCCCACTTATTTTGAGGCTGTGCCCTCTAGTTCTGGTTTCCCTTCTAAGTGGAAAGAATCTCATCTCTCTACCTCTACCCTATCCGGCCCCTTCATTATCTTATATGTCTCTATGAGATCACCCCTCAGCCTTCTAAACTCCAGCAAGTACAGACCCAATCTGCTCAATCTCTCCTCATAAGCTACACCCCTCATCTCCGATATCAACCTGGTGAACCTTCTCTGCACTCCCTCCAAGGCCAAAGTAGTTTGGGATGAGTATCATTGTACCAATCCCAGTGTCACTTCATAATGTGACGTTAGTGTATCTTTAAGAAAGGTTTTTTTAAAATCATGGTTTCTGCAGCTCTCACAGTTTCAGTGCTTTCTTAGCTCACAGCTTTAGTGATGACACTGTTGCTGGCCTGACTGGAATTGTCCTCTTATTGCTCCTTAAGTGGCTGAAATGGGGTTGATGGTGTTTACTCTTGGATTACTCCTCCGGGTGCTCCGGTTTCCTCCCACAGTCCAAAGATGTGAGGATTAGGTTGATTGGCCATGCTAAAATTGCCCTTAGTGTCCTGAGATGTGTAGGTTAGAGGGATTAGTGGGTAAATATGTAGGGTTATGGGGGTAGGGTCTGGGTGGGATTGTGGTCGGTGCAGACTCGATGGGCCGAATGGCCTCTTTCTGTGCTGTAGGGTTTCTATGATTTCTATGACAGTTTTACGATCCTGCATTGTTAGGAGGATGGTCATGTGTTTTATGGATGGTTTTTGTCTGTCCAGTGAGTTTAAGGTTTCAGTTTTGAGCATTCTGAGGCTGTAGTTTAGTTTTTAGATTTAACAGGGGCATCAAGCAAGAAAGATGCTAAAGACTCTCTCTCTCTCTCTGTCTCCCTGTTCTATTTGGAAATTCTGCTGGTTATCTCAAGGCAATGTTTTGCCTTCCGGAAAATAAGTTCAGGCTTCGAAAAGACTCAATTCCTGTTATAGAATCATAGAATCCCTTGTTGTTCGTCCATCGTCGATGAGGACCTCGACACCAATAGTCATTATGAGGCTGGATGAGGTGTGTCCGAAGATGACTGATCAGGCCAATTCGGGCACGGAATGTCCTGGCACATATTGGGCAAACTTCTGTCGGCGCTGTCGTTGTTGCACTGGTGGCTCTGGACTTGCGCAACTCGCGCTTAAGTTGTGCTTCAGCATTGCACCTTGCTTCATAAGCTTGACAGCCCTTGTGGATGAGGCAGCGCCAGGTAGGGCGGTTTTGTGCCAGCGTTTCCCAGGTCGTGTCCATGTCAAGCGACTTCAGGGAGGCCTTGAGTGTGTCTTTGTAACGTTTCTTCTGCCCTCCATGCGCGCGTCTTCCAGCAGAGAGTTCCCCAAAAAGGAGCTGCTTGGGTATGCGCTCGTCCGGCATGCGGATGACATGACCTGCCCACCGGGTCTGTGCTCTCATCAGCAGTGTGTGGACTGATGGTAGACTTGCTCTAGAGAGAACTTCAGTGTCTGGTGCTTTGTCTTGCCATCTGATGCGTAATATTCTGCGAAGGCAAGTCATGTGGAAATGATTGAGCTGTCTTGCATGCCTTCGATACACAGTCCACGTTTCACAGACATACAGGAGGGTAGTGAGTACCACGGCGCTGTAGACCTTCAGTTTTGTTGCTGGGCTGATTCCTCGACGTTCCCATACAGTGGAACGCAGTCTACCGAAAGCAGAACTTGCCTTTGCTATTCTGCAGTTAACATCTGTATCAATAGTCACTGCTCAGGAGAGGATGCTGCCAAGATAAGTGAACTGGTCCACTGCCTGTAGTTTCTGCCCTTTGATTGTGATTATGGATTTCTGTGTACAGTGCATGAGGAGCAGGCTGGTGCATGGGGAGCAGGCTGGTGCATGGGGAGCAGGCTGGTGCATGGGGAGCAGGCTGGTGCATGAGGAGCAGGCTGGTGCATGGGGAGCAGGCTGGTGCATGAGGAGCAGGCTGGGGCATGACTTCAGTCTTTTTAATGTTGATGGTGAGTCCAAAGTTGTCACAAGCCGTGGAAAATTTGTCCATACCGACTTGCATCTCTGGCTCTGAGCCAGTATACAGGCCGCAGTCATCAACAAGGAAGAAGTCTCTCAGAACAGTCTCCTTCACTTTGGTAAGAGCTTGAAGTCTCCTCAGGTTGAAGAGCTTCCCATCCACTCTGTACTTGAGGCTGATTCCAGCAACACTGTCCTGGAAGGCATCATTCAGCATGGCAGTAAACATCATGCTGAACAGTGTGGGTGTGAGCACACAGCCCTGTTTGACACCATTGGCGACTGGGAATGCCTCAGAGGATTCTCCACCGTCCAGTACTCTGGCCATCATGCCATCATGGAACTGGCGTACCATCTGAATGAATTTGGGGGAGCAGCCGAACTTTGACATGATCCTCCACAGGCCTTGTCGGCTGACGGTGTCGAAGGCTTTCGCGAGGTCAACAAAGATTGTGTAGAGCTCGCGATTCTGCTCCTGACACTTCTCCTGAAGTTGGCGCTTGGCAAAAATCATGTCAATAGTCCCGCGACCTTTGCGGAAGCCACACTGTGACTCTGGAAGCAGGCCCAGCTCCAGATGAGTGACCAGACGATTTAGCAGGACTCTTGTGAGGGTTTTTCCTGCGATGGAGAGCAGCGACATTTCGTGATGGTTGTCGCATACTTGCCGATTGCCCTTCCTCTTGTAGAGATGTACGATGGAAGCATCTTCAAGTTCCTGAAGAATGGAGCCTTGCTTCCAAAAGGACTGGAACAACTCGGTGAGCTTCTCGATAAGTACAGGACCAGCAGCTTTGTAGATCTCTGTGGGTATGGCGTCTGCCCCTGGGGCTTTGCCACTAGATAGCTGGCTAACAGCTTTCGTGACTTCGGCTACTACCGGTGGGTCATCCATGGTGCTGTTGATATCGACCTGGGGAGTCCTGTCTATCGCCTCATCATTAATAGATGACGGTCGGTTGAGGACGGCTTCAAAGTGTTCAGCCCATCTCTGCAGGATCTGAGCTCTCTCTGTAATGAGAGTTGTACCATCTGTACTCAGGAGGGGGGAGCTCACGAGAGATTGAGATCCGTAGAGAGTGTTGAGGGCTTCATAGAACCGTTTCAAGTTGTTTATGTCAGCGTATCCCTGTGTTTCATCTGCCTTGGCGCTCAGCCAGGCATCCTGCATTTTACACAGTTTATTCTGGACTGTCCTGCGAGCACTGGTAAAGGCGTTTTTCTTGGCAGCTGATGATGGGTCGTTCTGACAGGAACGATGAAGACGGTGCTTTTCAACAAGTAGAGTCTGTATCTCTTCATCATTCTCATCGAACCAGTCATGCTGCTTGCGGGTAGAGGGCCCGAGCATCTTCAGTGCAGATGAATGGACAGCATCCCTGAGGCATTCCCAGTCGTCCTCAGCGCTGCCTGCAAGGTGTAGGTCAGCAAGCTTGGTTTCTAAGTCTCCAGCCAGTGCTGAAGCTGTGCTGGAGTTCTTTAGCTTGGCCACATTGATTCTTTTCATAACCTTGCATCCTTGTGGTCGCCTCTTGGGTCTGATGCGGAGCCTCATTTTGGAGACAATGAACCTGTGATCTGTCCAACAGTCAGCACCACACATGGCCTTGGTCACTCTGACATCCTGCCTGTCTTTTCTCCTGACAATTACATAGTCGATAAGATGCCAGTGCTTAGAGCGGGGGTGCATCCAGGAGGTCTTATTACGGGTAGACAGATGGAAGGTTGTGTTGGTGATGAGGAGGTCGTGTGCTGCACAGGTCTTCATTAAGAGTAGGCCGTTACTGTTACACTTGCCTACTCCATGCCTCCCAACGACTCTCGGTAGAGTCATACCCTACTCTTGCATTGAAGTCGCCAAGCAAGATCGGCTTGTCGGTACTGCTGACTGCTGATAGTAGGGCGTCTAGTTCTTCGTCGAACTTGTCCTTCATCTTGTCCGGGTTGTTCATTGTGGGGGCATAAGCGCTGACCAGAGTGGCTTGACTTCTGCTCTGTAGCGGAAACTGTAATGTCATAAGCCAGTCGTTCACACCCTTGGGGAGACTAGCAAGTTTCCGAACAAGGTGACTCCTGACGGCGAATCCAATTCCAGCATCACGACGCTCATCGCTGCCGCGACCGCTCCAGAAAAAAGTGTATCCACCTCCAGTTTCAGTCAGCTAACCTACGTTGGCAAGACAAGTTTCACGCAGGGCTGCAATGTCAATGTTGTATCTTGCAAGCTCTCTGGTCTGTCTGCTGTAGGGTTGTCCAAAAGCGTGCGCACGTTCCAAGTGCCAATGGTGAGCGGTGTCACCTTGTGTTTTATTTTGTTTGTTCGACTGCAAGATGGGATCTCCGCCAGCCGCGGTAAACTGGCCGGGGTGTAGTGAAGCAGGCAATGTTTAGGGCACCTTTTCTAGCCCCTTCCTCATTCTACGGAGGTGAGCAGTGCATTCCTGAAGAGGGCTGCTCATTCGCCCAGGTAGACGCCGAGTTTCACTGCTGCTTCGGTCAGCGGAAAACGACCATGAGACCTGAGCCACCTGTGTGCAGGTCCCTGACTACAGCTCCCAGTGTATCCACACCTGCTGCTTCATCGCTGGCCCATCGCCACAGGACTTAAGGTTGAACAGCACAGTGATGATAATGATAATGATGGTGTCGAGACTAGCGCGTGATTTGGATTAAAGTGAGGGAGAGTTGCGTAGCGTCAGCCTCACTCTCTCTTCCCAATTCCCATCTGGATCCAGTGGCAAGACAAGAGTCGAGACGGCTGGCGATGGGACTAGGTGCAGTGGGTGACCAGGATGTCTACTGTGTCTTGTCCTGCTCTTTGCGTTCCACGACGCTTGCAAAGACCACCTTCTTGACTGTTGGACCTTCCATTGGTCTCGTCCGCTCAATCTGCCGGAGTCTGTCTTCATATGCTGGGATAGACATCTCCCAATCCCACCGAGGGTTGAGACCCATCGGCTACCCTCACCTGGTTTAGCCGGCCTGTCGAAGCCGTTGCCCGGGGTGTGGCCGCTGTCGCATGCAAACAGCTACGGGGAGCCAGAAGTGAGAGCTGAGTGCCAGGTGGGGACCAAAGGTGGACAAACCGTCCTAAAAAGGATGCATCATGTTCCCCCACTAGAGGTACTACCCCTCCCTGACACCCCATACACCCATAAAATCCCTACAGTGCAGAAGGAGGCCATTCGGCCCAGCCACAATCACACCCAGGCCCTGTCCCCGTAACCCCATTCATTCACCCTGCTAATCCCCCTGACACTGAGGGGCAATTTAGTGCAGCCAATCCACCTAACCCGCACATCTTTGGAGAAAACCAAGTGAGATTTGCACATCAAATGAGATGTATTAAGCCTGTGAACAGGGTTTTGTCTATGAAAGGGTTTGGTTTGCTGGAACAGCTTTAATATTCAATTAAGGGTTAATACAGTATTGTGGTTGCTTTCTTTGTGTTTTTTTGTTTGTAATTGATTAAATGTTTTGCTAAATTTTCTTTCTATACATATTAACTCTATTCTTAAATAAACTTTGTTTGATAAAAGCTCCCTAGTGGGTTGTTGAATCATACCTGAAGTGAAACATATCGTGCTCATCCTCGGCAAAATCAAGATGCAAAACGTATGGTTCAGACAGTCTCCATAAAGTACTTTGGAGTTTCTAACCTGATCTATAACAATAGTCTAATCTGACACTCACAACAAACTAAAGCTGGATACTGTGTGGTCACCACCTCATCCTCCCTGCTGTCCATCTCAACAAGACTTGGGTGTTTGGCTATGACTGTCTGAGAATCACATTTCCATTACTCAGCGCCCATCATTTCTTTTTTTCTTTGAAAACCTGATCACTTCCATCTTCCCCATTGGTTAAGACTCAATCAAAGCTATTTTTTTCAGATTTTCTGATCATTTTTTTTCCAAAGGAATGATTGAAAATAAGAGTTGCTTGGAATCTTTTGAATCGAAATGTATGCCCCTAAGTTTATAAAAAAAGCAGGCACCTATATGAAAAGTGGTTATGATGTTAAATGGAAGTTGTTTTCCTCGGAGGTTGAACAAGGAGCAATTTGTTAGCTTGTCTGGGTAATCAATGGACCCATTGTGTTGGAAAGTTCCCGCTCTTTGGGAGTGGGAGATGAAAAGAGAGAGGAGATAGGAAGGTTGGCAGAGAGAATTGTGAGGCTTTTAAACAGAGTGTTGCAGAATCAGACTTACTGCAAAAGTCATATTATTGCATGAAGATACATTATACTGATTGAGCTAATTGAATTTGATTATAACTTGCTCAATAAGTTTACTTTCACACAAAGCCTTGCCTGGCTAAGTGCTTACTTGATCCGTGTTCGGAGGATTGAAGACATGCACAGGTGTAAAGATGCAAATATCTGGTTTCGGGCACATCCCCGGACAATCATACAGATAGATGTAGCACAAAACAAGCTGGGGTTTGCAAGGGCCCTCACCATTGAACTTGAAGAAAGCTGCCCACAAAGGCTTAGCAATCTCAATGGCATAGTTCAACTTGCCAGGCATTAGTTTGAAACTGGGGTCAAGTAAGGGGGTCTGGTCTGCAACTGCCCGACCACAGTGATGTCAATTAGCTTTAATCCCTACAGTTGGTAACTAACCAATCACATTGAAGTATTCTCACAGACAGCAAAGCAGGATTTTTCCTATCATAATGGAGAAATGTGAGATTCTTGGAATAAAAAAATATAGTTTTTCAGGAGCAGAAAGTTTATTTTGCAATAATGTTGAACTTAATATGTCATCAAATGCCCAATTGTGCCTTATTCAACAAGGATTCATTTCTTCATCGTTTTTTACAATGAGATCAATAGTATAAAAGTGGAAACTCTTGTCAATGCAGTCATTTCTAATTGATTGCGACCTGTGATGACTTTAATAGCACACCCTCTGGGGAAGTCTAGAATCATTGACAGCAACGGCTGGATTTCCAGATTTCATGGTGCATGTAGAGGTCTTGTGTCCCCCTTCCCCTGGACCTGCAGCTCCAGGTTCAAGTCCAATGCCGGGACCTGTTGTCCACAGAAGGAGCTTTCATAATGTAGTTCAGTGGGCTGATAATTAGCTTGGGAATCCTTCCACCAGTTCCCCTGCCATTATTCCCCAAAAGGAAAAACAGTGCATGTATGCGTGTGTGTGTATGTGCACACACATGTGTGCGCATGTGCATGCATATATATGTGCATGTGTATGCCTGCGCATGTACTTGCGTGTGCATGTGCATGTGTGTACATGCATGTACATTCATGAGTGTGCGTGAAGATACGCTAAAAATAAATTGCGTATGTATGGACTCCAAAGGTTTCTGTCAGTTTCAGAGGATTAGTGACAGCAAATGTTGACAAGATCATTGTTATTGCTACCACAAAATCCAAGCCAATGTGCCAACTCCTATCAAAGTTAAGGGTGCTTGTCTACTTTGGTTCAGTGAAAGTACTCATCTTTGAGTTAGTAAATTATGAGTTCAAGCCTCACTCCAGATAATTGAGCAGCTAATTCAGGCTGATGCTTCAGTGCAGTGCTGAGAGGGTGTTGATTAGCTGGAGGTGTCATTTTCCAGGTGAGAGACAATAAGCTGGAAGCCCAGCTTCTCCTGCAGGTGGACGTAAAACACACTTTGCAAAGAAAAAGGTGCGAGTTCTCAATGGGCATCACCAGAACAGATACCCTGGTCATCATTTCATGCTGTTTGTAAGAGCCTGCAGTTCACATATTGGCTGCCAGGTTCTCCCACATTTAAACAGCGACAACAGTTAAAAATGATGTGGAGATGCCGGCGTTGGACTGGGGTGGTCACAGTAGGAAGTCTCACAACACCAAGTTAAAGTCCAACAGGTTTATTTGGAATCACGAGCTTTTGGAGTGCCGCTCCTTCATCAGGTGACTCACCTGATGAAGGAGCAGTGTTTCGAAAGCTCGTGATTCCAAATGAACATGTTAGACTCTAACCTGGTGTTGTGAGACTTCTAACAGTTAAAAAGTCATTCGCAGCTTGTGGAATGCATTGAATCTGGCATGTCCAGCAACAGTGATGACAGTGAGCAGAGTAATTAGCCAATCACACTGAAGTATTCTGACAGACAGCAAACCAGGAATGTTTCTATCAAAATGGAGAAATGTTACATTTATCAAATATCCAGTTATACCTTATTCAGAAAGGTCTAATTTTTTATTGGGTTTTTACAATGAGATTAATGGTATGATGGTATTAAGTAAATGTAAATTTTTCTTGAGTTCTGACAAGCGGCCATTGACCTGAAACATTGGGAGGGGGGGATTTCCACCCTTTCTTCTGGGAAAGCCAGCAGGGGTGGAGAATTCAACGGGAGTCCCCAAATGTCTGTTACACTGGTGGGATTTCCCATTAACTTGTTCCTGTCTCCCCGCCAATGACATAATGGAGTTCCTGCCGTGAAAGGTTGGGAACTCCATTACCATACATTCAAATATTATTAGCGGGCTTCCCCACCGTATTACCTCCCTGCATAAGCAATCCCCAAAGTGCTTTTTCCCCAAAATACTTAAATGTTTGACAGGAAAAGCTGACAGGACAGTTGGCAAGCTGCCCTCCCAGCTTTTCCTGTCTGAGACAGCAGTTTGGAAAAAGAATCATCAAATTCCCCCCTTAACTTAATTGGTCTCTTCACAAATGCTGCCTGATCTGCTGTGTATTACAAGCATTTTCTATTTTTATTAAGTTTGATTTGATTTATTATTGTCACACGTATTTGGATACAGTGAAAAGTATTGTTTCTTGCGTGCAAAGCATACCATTCACAGAGTACATAGGGAAGAAGGAAAGGAGAGGCTGCAGAATGTAGTGTTGCACTCATAGCTAGGGTGTAGAGAAAGATCAAATTAGTATGAAGTAGGTCCATTCAAAAGTCTGATGGCTGCAGGGAAGAAGCTGTTCTTGAGTCGGTTGGTACATGACCTCAGACTTTTGTATCTTTTTCCTGATGGAAGAAGATGGAAGAGAGAATTTCCATGGCGTGTGGAGTCCTTAATTATGCTGGCTACTTTTCCAAGGCAGCGGGAAGTGTAGATAGAGTCAGTGGTTGGGAGGCTGGTTTGCGTGATGGATTTGTAGTTTGTCGTTTCTTGCGGTCTTGATCAGAGCAGGAGCCATACCAAGCTATGATACAACCATGAAGAATGCTTTCTATGATGCATCTGTAAAAGTTGGAGAGAGCCGCAGCGGACATGCCAAATTTCCTTAGCCTCATGAGAAAGTAGAGGCGTTGGTGAGCTTTCTTAACTATAGCATCGACGTGGAGAGACCAGAAGAGATGTTGGTGATCTGGACACCTAGAAATTTGAAGCTCTTGACCATTTCCAAGTTCTTTCATTCTTCGCTAATTGACACTACTCAACATGAGAAGATGCCTATGGCCAACTTCAATCTGTAACCATGAATTTTTGGTGGCTTAGGAATTGTGACCACAGTAGCAGGACTGCTTTACAGTGGGAACAAATGTTCTGTGCCAGGCTCTAGATTACTGATGAGCAGTGCCACAGAAAATCTGCCGGTGTTACATAATAATACACTGCTACACAGTATAATGTATATGTTGGCTCTCATGCTTTTTGCTCAAGGCAAACTTAGTTGATGTACTGTTATGTATCAGGAGTGTTTTACCAAGTAACACACAATTCTTCTGCTAAAGTGGTGCCCCGTTTAACCATGTCTGAACTCGGCAGGTCCAAAGGTCTAATTAATTACTATTAATTGATGCTGTTGGAGAGGTTAACAGAGTAGCAGATGTTTGCGATTTCTGACTCCACGTTCAAAAATATTCAGCTTTCTTATTTAAAAAAATATTTTCGGCCCAAATCCATATTTAGGGCAGGCGATGGCCTAGTGGTTTTATAGCTTGACTATTAATCCAGAAAATCAGCTAATGTTCTGGGGAGCCGGGTTCGAATCCATAGTAGATGGTGGAATTTAAATACAATAAAAAAAGAATATTTGGAATTATGAATTTACTGATGACCATGAAGCCATTGTCGATTGTCAGAAAAACCCATCTGGTTCACTAATGTTCTTCAGGGAAGGAAATCTGCCGTCCTTACCTGGTCTGGCCTACACGTGACTCCAGAGCCACAACAATGTGGTTGACTCTCAACTGCTCTCTGAAATGGGCTACACAGTTGTATCAATCGCTCAAGAAGGCAGCTCACCACCACCTTGTCAAGGGCGGCTGGGGATGGGCAATAAATGCTGACCTAGCCAGCGACGCCCATGTCCCCTGAATTAATAAAAACATAATATTTAGAGTATGGCAGATGCGTTAGCAGAGCTAAGATTTTTATATATCCAGATATCATGAGACACTATGCTCTTAATTGTGTGAATTATATAGCAAGACAGTGAGGTAAAACACCATAATCCTGCGAAGGTGCTAATTGTTCATCAGTTTGTGTGACGCTGATGAAAGCCTTGATCAGACAAATACTGCTGTACCGACACACACAAAACTCATCCCTTTTCATTGCATTGTCACTTGAGAAGCTTTTTATAAATCATATCGGAATGGTATCAGCAACGTATCAGAAAGCCATCAGGATGTCACCCTCCGAGTGCAGCCTGTGTAAGCAAAGATGCTGGCTAATTCTATGTGGCTTTGTGTAAAACACAGTGCTGTATCACTCGCTGCATTATCCAAATCAATTCTCAGCCCAAAAGCTTTTGTCTTTTGTTCATGCGTTATTTTGTTTGACTAGCTCGGGGAGTCAATGGAATAAGGCAACTGTGCTGATTTGCTTTGTCGCTCTGAAGGTCACAGAGTGACTGTCTCTATTTCTACATCTGAGTCAGATAAAGGATTTTAACCGTTTGGTTGCCAACTGCCGAAAATTCTAGGTTATGTCATTTTATTCCAGGGGCACGATCTTGCCTGCCATTCACTCCACGCTCCCACTGCAGCGAGGTCGAAGGAATTGGCAGCCAGCCAAATCTTCGTTCATTGCAGTGGGATGGGAAAATCCCACTGGTGTGTGTTTGAGCCTCCTGGTTGCTGTTCAGTAAGGAAGACATGAGTTCTGCCTCTTCATAAACTACCTTTATTTCTCTGATCCAATTCTTCATACATTTCTCTGCCAACACCCAGTTCCACCTGTAGCCCCTTTATATATCAGTGACTTCTACTGAACAATTGACATTGAATTAGAACTTAATTGGAAGGTCTGTTAACCCATTCCTAACTGCGTGAACGGTGATAAGATTCTGGCCTTGGAGTTTCCCAGTTTTAGATGCTGGTTAGCTGCTGCTCTTTCTGGGAGCTGCTGTGGACTTGTTAGATCCCAGCTCGGATTAATTTTATTGTCCTGTAGGGGAGTCATGCTTTCAGGAAGGGTGATGTGTAGAAGTGGGAGAATAATGCTGTACTGCTGCTGTACACTCTACCTTTCAGACCTCCTTCCTGGAGGCCACAGGACTGTTGAGTTGTCCCATTTAACATGAGTCATGGCTTGAAACCCAGCCAGATGCCCTGTTTATTTCCGCAGTCAGATTCGAATGTTGGACAGGGCAGGAGGCAGCACAGGACACAAGAAGGGGAGCGATCTGCCAAGAGGGTGGGATTAATTAAGGGGCTGACAGGCACAACATTGTCAGGTGAAAGGGATTGAGGGTTCACCTCTTGCCAATGTAAAGGTTAAGTCATGCCTCTGATCTATTCCCAGTGGCAACAGCACTTGTAATTCAAAGGACATTCCTGGTCAACTTCCATCAGATATCCTCATGTAACACTGACACAATTTCTAGAGAAACTCTTCAATTTAGTCTAACTCCCCTTGGCTACTACCTCAAGATTCCTGCTTGGATATTGCGTTGGTATTTGTGGTAGGGCAAACCCAGCGAGTGTGGGCCACAGCAGGAAAGGAATGAATACAAAGTAAAGCAAAGTAAAGTTTATTTATTAGTCACAGGTAAGGCTTACATTAACACTGTAATTAAATCACTGTGAAATTCCCCTAGTTGCCACACTCTGGCGCCTGTTCGAGTTAATGCACTTTTTCAGACTGTGGGAGGAAACCGGAGCACCTGGAGGAAACCCACGCAGACACGGGGAGAACGTGCGAACTCCACACAGACAGTGACCCGAGGCCGGAATCAAACCCGGGTTCCTGGCGCTGTGAGGTAGCAGTGCCAACCGTACCACCCACAGTAAGGGTTAAACAGATAGCACTGTAGTATCCACACTCACTGCAGGCAGACAGGACTGTATGTAGAGTTGGATCAGAGAAATAAAGGTAGTTTATGAAGAAGCAGAACTCATGTCTCCCTTACTGAACAGCAACCAGGAAGCTCAAGCACACGCCAGTGGGATTTTCTCATCCGGCTGCAGTGAACAGAGATTTGGCTGGCTGCCAATTCCTTCGACCTCATTGCAGTGGGAGCGTGGCGTGAATGGCAGGTAGGATCGCGCCCCTGGAATTCAATGACATAACCTAGAATTTTCGGCAGTCGGCAACCAAACGGTTAAAATCCTGTATCTGACTGAGATGTAGAAATAGAGACAGTCACTCTGTGACCTTCAGAGCGACAAAGCAAATCAAAATACAAATAATTACATCTCAGATGGCATTAAAACAGTCACACCCCAGGTGGTGTCACTCCAAGATTTCAACAATCATAAGAGAATTGATATCAATTATCAAGGTTCCAAAAAGGTCTTAAGGAACCATTGTGTCTCTGAAAACTTAATCAAAAATCCAGGAGATGGGATAATTAACACCCCATCAAAATCAATTTGACAAACATAATGCTTTGATATTATAAACAGGTGGACTGGAGATGTCCACAAAGTGATTAAAGCTGAAGCACCCAAGACAATGGAACCATATAATGAAATCAAAAACAGAACTGTAAGCAATTCAAAGTAACAATCTGATGACCTAATTGAAATGCAACACGTTGTAATATAAATAAAGGGGTATAAGAATATGTAAGACCCAATGATCAGTGGAGTAGCTTGGAAGCAAGCTGTAGTTACAGCCACAAGTTCTGCTCTCCCTCATGCATGTTAAATAAAGCCATTTTTGTTGAAGTTCTATGTGGTCTCAGAAGGCTCAGTTCATTAATTCCCTCCTACAGTATTCTCTTTAAGGGAATTTCCACCTTTACCAAGGTTGAATCTGGCTCTCATTGCGTCCAGTCCCAACTCCAGCTTCAGAGTCAGGCTGATTTCTGGAATGTGGTAGCATGTCCGTTTAAGGGGCAGGTTCTCAGAGAGTCATGGGCCCCGTTTGGCCAATTGGGTCGGAGTCCGCGAATCCTAGGGGGTAACATGGATTTTCCTTGCAGTTAAGAGTCTAGAGTCATGGAGCACGGTTGCCTTCATATCACTCTGTGCAAATAGTTACTTATGTTAATAAATTGACATCTGTTAATCTACTTGGTGGCTTCCTGTCTTTGCAAGATACTGCACGTGGTGATGAGGATCAGTCGGAGTGCCTTCCTACTGCTGTAGAAATTGGGAGAGCAGACCTTGTGTGGAAGCCTTTTTGAAGCAAACTTGTTCAGCAATCTGTGATTGTCAAAATGTCCCGTGTTTGGGAGAATAGACTTATTAGACCTTAATGGGTGCTATATGTTGAACGTCTGTGCTATTTTTTAAGGCCAATGAAATTGGTGGGGGAAGAGTAGCGATGGGTAATCCTATCAACAGCCTGCGGGGCACTGACCTACAATCTGATAAGGAGTCTGACATCTCCAGTTGCCCCAACACCAAAATTCTCATGGAGCTTGTGGAATTAATCAAAGGAAACTGTGATACAAATTTAATTTGACGACAAGAGGCACAAGAGAATCATGGCACCCCTGAGGCAAATGGCTGAACAATGAGAGTTTGGGTCTGCACTCAACAACATGTTGAGAGACAGGCTAGTCTGTGGTGTTAACAGCACAATTATACAAAAGGAATTACTAGCAGAGGCAGAGATTACTTTAGAGAAGGCATTAGAGATCTCACAGGCTATATAAAGTGCCAAAAGGGGGGTGATGGAGCTGCAGAGTGTGCAAGCAGGTAAGGTCTACCAAGTTTGGGGGGAAGCCACTGGTAATCGAAGCACCAAGGAGGAAAGAAATGAGCAAAGAGGCTTGGAGCAAAAGAGAGTGCAGAGGGAATTTGGTCCGCAGACCAGGAATGATGAAGAATGCAACCAGTGTCAGGAAGATCACCCCCAGGAGAGATGTAAATTCAGGGAAACTACATGTTATGCCTGCAATAGCAAGGAGCACATTTGGGGCAAATGCAAGACCAATCAGAGCCTACCAGAACCTTACACTGGCAAGGAAAAATTCCGACTTCAGTACACAGTGTTGAGAAGAACCCTGAAAACAATTCTGAAGTATACAGGTTAAAAAACATTAAGGTCGACATGACAGCCCCAATTATGATTGTGTTAGTGGTAAACAGTCAGCCACTCAGAATGGAGGTGGACACGGGTGCCTCTGCTACATTTATAGGGGAACAAACGTAATGTTATTTACAAAAAGAGGTTAAGAAGCATGATGGCCAGGCTACCATCACATATACTGGGTAAGTTTAAGGATCTGAGCAACAACAACAATTCCCGTAAGGTACTGGCATCAGTCAGCTGAACTGCCTGTAATAGTAGCAGGGGACCAAGGGCCATGATTGATGGGCTGAGATTGACTTTGCCAAATTAGATTAAATTGGCTTTAATCTTCAAGATCAACAATGAAAATTTTCATGATGTCTTAAAAAAAACAGGAGGTGTTCCAAGATGAGTTAGCCAAGATAGAATGCCTAAAAGCTAAAATTGCTGTGGATCCTGAGGCAATGCCAAAGTTTTACAGAGTCTGAACTGTATCCTATGCCTTACATGAGAAGGTTGAGTCTGAACTCAAGTGGCTGGAAGAATTAGGCATCATCAAGCCTGTACGGTTTTCAGAGTGGACAACTCCCATCGTGCCAGTGGTTAAGCCAGACACAACCATTAGGATATTGGGGACTACAAATTAACTGTCAATCAAGAACAAAACTAGATTGATATACAATATCAAGAATTGAAGATTTATACGTCAAATTAACAGGAGTCTTAACTTATTCTTAACTTGATGTGAGCCACGCGTACCAACAATTAGAGTTAAATGAGATATCGAGAGAATTTGTTACAATCAATATCCACAAAGGCTGATACCAGTTATACTCAGTTACCCTTCGGAATCTCATCGTGTGTGCAATGTCTCAGTGCACGATAGAAAGCTTACTACCGAATCTACCAAAGGTGGTTGTCTATCTCAATGATGTACCGATTACAGGAGCCTCTGAAGAGGAGTTCTGGTACATCTTGAAGGTATAAAGAGATTTATGAAGGCTGGAGTGAGGCTAAAAAGGGGGGAATATACAATCCAGTCTCAGGAAGTATTAAGGGTTGAAAGTGGACACAAAAGGGTTGCACCATATACAAGAGAAGATAAAGACAATTAAGGAAGCACTGGCCCCAAGAAATGTATTGCAATTGAAATTGTATTAAGGAATGGAGAACTATCATGGAGATTTATTCCTAATCTTCCCACATTGTTGGCACCCCTACACACACTGCTCAAGGAACACGAGAGGTGATATTCAAAAGAGCATCAGAAAAATACCTTTGAACAGGTTAAATTGGCTTTGCACTCATCCAGTCTCTTATTTCATTTTGATCTCTCGAAAGAGATCATTCTTACCTGTGGCACTTCCTCTTACAGAATTGGAGCGGTTTTATCACATAATCTGGAAGACGGTGCAGAAAGGTCTATTGCCTGTGCCTCAAGGACTCTAAATGATGTTGAAAAAGCTGATTCTCAAATTGAAAAAGAGGGACGCGCTATCATCTTTGGAGTGAAGAAGTTTCATCAGTACGTTTATGGACAGCATCTCGTACTAGTCACTGACCACAAACTGCCATTGGGTCCACTTAAGAAGAATATGGCCATTCCTCCCATAGCTCCAGCGAGGGTCCAATGCTAGGTTCTTTTGCTAATAGCCTATGGGTGTTCTTTTCAGCATAAGCCAGGCACACACATTTCAAACGCAGACACTTTAAGCTACCTTCCCCTTCCCCGTCTCCGTCGGTACCACAGGGAATTGTTCTTGCCCTAAACCTTCTCAACACATCACCCATGTCTGCATGACAGGTCAGGTTTTGAACCCAGAAAGACCCCATGTTAACTCAAGATAAACATGGTCCTCCACGGCTGGCATTCTGATGACAGGCCTGAGCAATTAAAGCCCTTTCAGATAAGAAAAATGGGAGTTAAGTTGTGAGGATGGTGTATTATGATGGGGAGCGACAGTGGTCATTCCCATTCCCGCTGGAAAATTGTTACAAGAGTTCCATTGTGTCCATCCTGGGATGACAAAGATGAAGATACTTACACAAAGTTCTGTGTGATGGCCCAGGATAGATACCAACATCGAGAATTTTGTCGAGCAATATATCCAATGTCAATGCAGCAAAAATTGCCGTCTTTGGCCCTAGTGCACACCTGGGAGGTCAAGCATAGGTGTGACTACACGTCGATTTTGTGGGCCCATTCACGGCCACTATGTTCCTGCTCATTATAGATGCGCATTCCAAATGGTTGGACATACACGAAATGAAGTCCATGACCTCATCAGCAACAGTTGAGAAATTGCGACAGACATTCGCCACCCTGGATTGCCCAAGGTGCCGGTATTTGATAATGGGACTGTTTTCACTAGTGAGGAGGTCCAGCATTTCATGAGAATCAATGGCATTCAACATACTCGAACTGCTCCACCCAGCTTCAAATGGGCTGGCTGAGAGAGCCACCCAAACATTCAAAACTGCCATGAAGAAACAGTCATTAGCCTTTCTACAAACCAAGTGTCCTGATTGCCTATAGAATAACACCTCTTGTCACCACAGGGATTTCCCCTGCCCAGTTATTGATGGTAAGGAGTCTAACAACACCAGGTTAAAGCCCAACAGGTTTATTTGGTAGCAAATGTCCTGTCTGGAGACAATACACATCTCTTTAACCTGTGCTTAATGCTCCCTCCGCTCACATTGTCTGTATCTTTAAGACCTGGTTGGCTGTAGAAATTCGCATTTTAATCAGTATTCTGTAACTTGATTTTGTGTCTCTGTATGCCCTGTTTGAGAGCAGATTTCCACTCCATCTGACGAAGGAGCAGCGCTCCGAAAGCTAATGGCGTTTGCTACCAAATAAACCTGTTGGACTTTAACCTGGTGTTGTTAGACTCCTTACTGTGTTTACCCAGTCCAACGCCAGCATTTCCACATCATGAGTTATTGATGGGCAGACATATTAGAACAGGGTTAGATCTGGCATATCCAAATTAGGCGGGAAGGTTAGAGGCAAAACAGAATGCACAAAAGAAGCATCACCACTCAACAAAAACTGAGAGGGCGTTTGAGGTGGATGACTTGGTGTATGTAAAGGATCATAATGTTGGTTCAAATTGGACCTCTGGAATGTTCATGGTCAGAATAGGCCAAATGTCGTATAAACTAGATGTCCAGGGAAAAAGGGTAACAAAACACATGGACCACTTGGGAAGGAGAGAATGGTACACAGAACCAGTGGGGCAGTCTGCAACTAGTATGCCTGTCAGTAATATTGCTCCGGATGGAAGGAATGCAGCAGCAAGCTACCCCGAGGAAGAGCCAAGTAATGTTCCAGTGGGAACTGGGGAGGTTATCGGCACTGACGCAGAGCCAACCCATTGAGATTCAAACCAAAGTTACCTCTACTGCTGGTGTACCTGTTAGAGAATTACAATGCTCCCAAAGGATCAGGAGGTCCCTGGACTGATTTACCTTCTAAGGGATTGTGTTTGCGATCCATCTGTGGTATAATATTGTAAATAGTTCCATTGCTATTGAAATGTGTTAATCGGGAACTTAGATGGAGTGGGATGTGGTAGCATGCTCCTTTAAGGGACAAGTGTTCGGAGGGTCATGTGCTCCGTTCAGCCAATCGGGCTGGACCCTGCAAATTCTGGAGCTGAGTGTGGGTTTTCCTTGTATTAGGAGTCCGGAGTTGTGGAGTACGGTAGCTCTTTCGGGTACCAACGTAATAAACGAACTCAAATTAACTTAGGGACAAAGTAAAAGGGGCAGCTCCCCAAAAGGAAGGGGGGAACAGCCCGAACCAAAAACAAAGTCGAAAGGAAACTTAAAACGTCAAACCAAAAGGTGATTATCAGGGTCGATAATACACCCCAGCCCCTGCGGCGCCCAGCGGTCGCGGAAGGCGTCAACTGCGCCCATGGACACCGCATGCTCCCTCTCCAGAGACACCTGGCCGCGAATGTAGCCGCGGTAGAGGGGCAGACAGTCGGGATGGACGGCCCCGTCGATCGCCCGCTGCCTGGACCTATTGATGGCGCGTCTCGCCAGGCCCAGGAGCAGGTTCACGAGGAGGTCGGCATCCCGACCCGCCCCTCTCCGCACCAGGTGCCCGTAGATCAGGAGCGTGGGACTGAAGTGCAAACAAAACATCAGTAAAAGGTGTTTGAGGAAACCAAAAAGGGTGTGCAGCCTAAAACACAGAACGTAGACATGGTCCACGGACTCCACAAGGCCACAGAAAGGGCAGTCTCGGGAGCCCGTGAACCGGAAAAACCTACGGTTGTACGGCACTGCTGCATGCAGCACCCTCCACCCCAGGTCCCCGAGATAATTGGGGGAGATCCCTCCGTAGAGGGACCTCCACTGGGGACCTCCGCCGCCCGGCGGCAACAAGGCCCGCCAAGGTGTATCCGGGCGACAGGCGAGGACGCGGTAGTGAAAGGTGTGCAGCAGCAGCCCGTACAGGAAACGCCTCCGCGCGGTGGAAAAGGGCACGGAGGGCATTTCCGCGAGGCGGCACACGCAGTGGGGCACCTGACCTGGGGGGAGTGGTCGAGGCTTTGGGCCAATGTGAAATTCCGTCCGAGCAGGGGAACGCTCGGGCGGGATCCCACCGCACGCCTGCGCCGCCTCCAGACCGCGTGCACACTCGGGGCCGAGCACGACCGTCCTAAGGTCTTGGATGGCTTTGGCCGCGCGCCGGACGGTCACCCCCGCGCGCTCAGCCAGCACGTCGGGGCTCATCCAGCCCGCTCCTCCGCCATCCAGCACGTCCCCGATCCTGGTCACCCCGGCGTCCACGGCCCTCCTCTCCGCCAGCCACCTGAAGTCGTAAGGCTGGAGGTACGGATTCCTGAGCAGCGGCTCTCGCACGAGCTGCGTCGCGAGGCGACCGTGTTCCAGACCGTGAGGAGGTCCTGGTAAAAGACGGGCAACTCCCGCAGGGAGGTGGGAATACGCCCCAGGTTGATGTGCAGGAGCTGCACGTCGTAATTGAGGCCGTGCAAGTGGCGGAAAAAATACATCGCCATCGTACGCCATCGTGGAGGAGGCTCGACGTAAAGGTATCGCTGCAGGGTCTGGAGGCGGAAGGTCGCTACCTGCGTGCGGAGGCACACCAGACCTTGTCCGCCCTCCTCAATCGGGAGATGCAGCACCTCGGCAGCGACCCAGTGCAGTCGGTTGTCCCAGAAAAACCGCACGAGGGCTTTCTGCATATCGGTGACAAAGCCAGGGGGAGGGGTCAAAGTGACCAGCCGGTACCACAGCATGGAGGCGACCAGCTGGTTTATGACGAGAACTCGTGCCCTGTAGGACAGCACTCGGAGCAGTCCTATCCAGCGACCCAGGCGGGCGGAGACTTTGGCCTCCAACTCCCGCCAGCTCGCCGGCCAGGATTCCTCGGCTGGGCAGAGATGGACCCCCAGGTAGAGGAGGTTGGTCCTGCTCCAGGTGAAAGGCCTGAGCTCCTCCGGAAGGGGGTCCGTCTCCCACGGACCGACCAGGAGTCCGGAGCACTTGGCCCAGTTGATCCTGGCGGAGGACGCGGCGGAGTACACCGCCTGGCATTCTCGCATCCTCCGCAGGTCAGCCGGGTCCGTGAACACGAGGAGCACGTCGTCGGCGTAAGCTGACAGGACCACCCCTACGTCCGGGCCGCGCAGAGTCAAACCCGACAACCTCCTCCGCAAGAGGCGCAGGAATGGCTCCACGCATATAGAATAAAGTTGGCCGGACAAGGGGCAGCCCTGCCGTACTCCTCTCCCAAAGCGAAGGGGCGCCGTCAGGGACCCGTTAACCTTAATCAGACACTCTGCGGCAGAGTAGAGTAATCGGATCCGGGCGACAAACTGCGTCCCGAACCCGAATGCCCGCAGAGTCCCGAGCAAATACTCGTGCTCCACCCTGTCGAACGCCTTCTCCTGATCTAAGGACAAGAAGGCGCTCGACAGACCAGCCCTCTGGGAATGGTGGATCAGGTCCCGGACCAGATGGAGGTTATCGTGAATCGATCGGCCCGGGACCGTGTAGGACTGGTCAGGGTGGATCATGTGGTCCAGCACGGACCCAAGGCGTGAATCTAATGCCCTGGCAAAGATTTTATAATCCGTGCTGAGGAGGGAGACCGGGCGCCAGCTTTTAAGGCACCGGAGATCCCCCTTCTTTGGCAGCAGGGCAATGACGGCCCTGCGCCACGAAAGGGGCATCTCCCCGGTGGCGTTGCTCTCCTCCAGGACCCCCGCGTAGTCGTTCCCCAGGACGTCCCAGAACGCCCTGAAGAACTCTACCGTCAGCCCATCCAGCCCCGGGGCCTTGCCCCGACCGAGGCCATTGAGGGCGCCGGTCAGCTCGGCCACGGCGATGGGGGCCTCGAGCCTGCCGACGCCCTCCGGGCTGACTTGCGGAAGGTCCTCCCACAGAAGCCTGCGGGCATCCTCGCTGGATGGATCCGGAGAGAAGAGGGAGGTGTAATAATCCCGGGCAATGGCCCGGATGCCCTCCGGATCCGAGACGGGGGAACTGTCGTCGGCCAGCAGCGTAAGGAGCTGCTGACGGTTAGCCTGCCCTTTTTCCAGCGAGTAGAAGAAGGGGGAGCCACGGTCCAGGTCCACCCGGAACTGGAGCCGCGACCTCACGTACGCGCCGCGGGACCCGACCAGTTGCAGGTCCCGCAGTGCGCCCTTCTTCTCCCTGTACTCTAGCCGCAGGGCCGGGTCCGCGTCGGGCTGACTGAGACGTGCCTCCAGGTCGAAAAGCTCCTTCTCCAACTCCTCGAGCCTGGATTTCCGCCTCCTCGTCGACCCCCTCGCGTACTCCTGACAGAAGGTCCGGACGTGAGTCTTGCCCACGTCCCACCATAGCCTCAAGGAGGGGAAGCCTCCCCGCTTCCTTCTCCAGCCGGCCCAGAATCGACGGAACGAGTCCAGGAAGCGCTCGTCTTCCAGCAACGTGTTGTTGAAGTGCCAGTACGCGGACCCCCCCCGGACGCGAGACGGCGCAAACTCCGCCCACACCAGGTGGTGGTCCGTGCACGGTACCGGCCGTATGGAGGCCGACGGCACGCCGGACACGTGCGCCCTCGAAATGTAAAGGCGGTCGATTCTGGATGCTCCGCCTCCAGGCTTCACGAAACTGAAAGCTCTGGAGCGAGGATGGAGATGTCTCCAGGCGTCCACCAAGTCGTGGGTCCCGAGCAGGTCCCGCAACTTCATCATCGCCGGGGTGCGCTGCCAGAAGCCGGCGCGGTCCCGTGCCTCGAGGGTGCAGTTGAAACCCCCCCCGAGGATGACGCATTCGCCCCCAGCGATGGTACGGTAGCCGTTATATCACTTTCTGTACATGGTTACTTACCTTAATAAACTGTTCATTTATTAATCCACTTGTTGGTTGCCTGTCTTTGCAAGGTACTACACAGGTCTTTAGAGTTTCCTCAGTTTGTCTCTGAATTCAAATGGCAGGTTCTCAATTGGTCTGGCTATCAGAATAAACACAGTTTTGGGTCGGGTCCAATTCAGAATTTGGGAGTTCACTGGAACCAGATAAGAGAAAACATTGGCTGCTGTCCAGGTTTACGTATGAACCAGATTTGGCACTATTTGCAAACTAAATAATGTGCCAGACATTTCATTGGCTTTGCAGATACAATGCCAGAGTTATCGACAATGAATATTGTTGCTTTTGCGGTCACGCACATTTTGCTGGAATTAGATGTGAACTATTTTAATTAGTGTGCCTAGGACAGGGGGTGAGGTAATGAGAATGCGATAGACAGCATTGTAAATGTCATCGGTGTAATTTTGAGGATGATTATTGTCAACCAGCAGACTCCTGTCCTTATCTATCACATGAACATTAAGCCAGGAAAGGGCAATTAATAATGGTCTATGTGGATGGTATTATAATGGGCTGCAAATCCACTGATCATGTTGGACAACAACTTAATGAGAAACACTGCTTCTCTAAGTTCCTTAACCTCACCATTACCTCTTCATTGTTATGGTTTGGATCAGTATTTGAGATTGAGCAGCAAGATTGATCTGGATTAAACTGTGTTATTTTTAATTGAATTTGTTGTATTTCATCTGGACAACTGCTGTCGTGACTCTGCCCAACAAGTGGCAATAGAAGCCACACAAATTCATCCAATCGCAGTGTCAGGTTCTCACCTGTGAGTTATCTATCTGACATAACCTCTTCTTGGCCCTTCAGATCCCCACCAACTAAGGTTGGCATTGTCCCAGGGAATGGAACAGGAGTTGAAAGAGGCTCACTTCTGGTCTAAAAAGTGCCCAGTCTACCTTAGATTACCCTGGAAGGGTAAGAAGTCTCAAATACTTGAGCAACAGGTGAGGCTAGCTCTTTCATGCAGTAGCAACATGAGAGGTATTTTCCACTGACAGGGTGTTGCCATCAAGCCAAAAAGATGTTCAGTCTATCACCCAAATGAGCAAGGTGATAAATAAATTTCAATGTAGGTGTGATGCCGGGTGTGCAGGCTGTACATCCAGTGATCATATCAAACAGCACATCTCTTTGGCTGTTCATAACAAGCAAAGTATTGACTGTACCCACCAGCCCATGCTTGCAAAACTCAAAATATTGGGCGGAATTTTCCTGTCCAACCCGCCACAGGAATCCTACTGGGCGGGACACGGAGCATGCAAAGGTCCGTTGACCTCAGGCACGATTTTCCGGCTTTGGGGCGAGCGCATCCTGAAAATCCCACCCATAGTGTCCAGAATTAAATGTTGTTCTTCAATTGGCCAGCACTTGCTCAATGTTTTTATTCATTTGTGGGACATGGGCGTCGCTGGCTGGCCAGCATTTATTGCCCATCCCTGGTTGCCTTCGAGAAGGTGATGGTGAGCTGCTCTCTTGAATCGCTGCAGTCCATGTGCTGTGGGTTTACCCACAATGCCATTAGGGAGGGAATTCCAGGATTTTGACCCAGCGACTGCGAAGGAACGGCGATATATTTCCAAGTCAGGTTGGTGAGCGGCTTGGAGGGAAACTTGCAAGTGGTGGTGTTCCCATGTATCTGCTGCCCTTGTCCTTCTAGATGGAAGTGGTCATGGGTTTAGAAGGTACTGTCTAAGGATCTTTGGTGAATTGGTGAATCCTGAAAACCAGGTTAGAAATTTACCATGGGCAAGAGTTATCAGTTTTGTTGTCTCTTATACGGCTTTCGGCAATTAAGTTCTGTTAAAGCCAATGGCACATATTGCAATCATGTGAAAAATAATTTGGCAAAAAGGTCTCAAACATGGCTTAGGCCCTAATATTTGCTACTCAATGGGCCTGATTTTACCAAAACTTCGCACCCGTTTTCGGACGCGAAATCGCGGTAAAATTGGGCGTCGGGCCCTTAATGCGATCTGCACCCAAATGCGAGCAGATTGCGCCTTTACCGACACCCGATTCGGGCGCGGGTCCGGCATGCATTTAAATCAACTTAATGAACCGCGCGCCCAACTCTACTGCCAAATCCCATTTTACCGTCTTCTGGCCCGATCCGTGTCCGCGCTGTTACCGACCTGCAAAATAAAAGTCTGAAGTCGCCGCTGCAGACTCCGAAGAGCGGGGTCAGAGACTGCAACGGCTCTCTGACCCAGGTCATCCTCTGGTCGAGGGAGGAGAGGGGGTGTGGTGTCTCATCCCCTGCAGGGGGGCAGAGAAAAGGGGATGTGATGTCTCATCCTCTGGTCGGGGGGGTTCCGCTGCCTGTCTGCGGCCAATCCCTCCTGGCACCATCACTGGTACACTACCCGCCACAGCCATCTCTCCCGCTCTCTCGCACCTGCAGGGAAGAGTAACCTGTGGTTGGTAGTGTACCAGTGATGACACCAGGAGGGATCTGCCGCAGACAGGCAGCGGAACCCACCCGACCAGAGGATGAGACCTCACACCCCCTCTCCTCCGCCTCCCCCACGGGATGTTACGTCACACCCCCTCTCCACCCTCCCCAAAGGGATGATCAGTCACACCCCCTCCCCTCCCACCTCCCATGGATGGTCAGCACTATGGGGTTTGTAGATATGTTACTGTAATTACTGTTGGTGTTAGGGTTGGGCTGTTCTACCTGTTGATATTGTTCTGTGGTACACTCCAGTTGGCTCCGCCTACCAGGGGAAGTATAAAGGTCACTGCACTGCCTGGAGACCCTTTAGTCTGGGATTGTATTGTATATAGTGTGCTCCATTCTTGTCAGTAATAAAATCCTTTATTTCCCGGGTACATTCTAGCCTCCTGAGTGATTTAATCGCGCATCAGCTTCGTAATCTGTCAGTGTTTGGGAAGGTGTGTGAGCTGTTCTTCATTAACGCTAAGAGGTTCATTGACATAAATACCTGACACTTGCTTTAAGTGAACAATTAACAAGTTATTTAGTTAACCAATTGGGAACTTTAACTAAACAAGTAATATATCGCTTAAAGTAAGATTCTACTGGAATGCTGTTCAAATAAATACAAGGTCCATTTATTACAAAAAAATAATAATAGACTTTAGTCACTCTCAAAAAATATACAACCTGGTGCTTTGGCTTTGGAAAACCTTTGGAGTTCTCCTGACGATTCTGCTGTCTGTAAGCTCTTTCTGATTTGGTACCCTTTGTTAGGTAGATAGAGAGTTCTCTTTAGGGATATTGTTGGCTGGCAGGGAGCTGCTCTTTTCCCCTGAGGGAGGGTTGAGAGGTGGCAGCCCTTCAGTTGAACTGCAGGCAGGCAGTTGAGTTCCTCTTTATAACTCTGATGACCTGTCAATTTTCCTACACCGGGATTGGTCTGATGTTGTCAACAACAGCAAATTCAAATTTGATAGGATCCTGATAGTTGAGTGTCTTCCTTAAACTGAATTCAAAATTCAAAAGCCCACAAAGCCTGTTACCAAGGCAACTCTGATGCTTGGTCCTTGTTACAAATGTTGCAATCTGTGTACCCTGTGTTTTAAAAATCCATGCACTGGCACAAATGCAGCTTTTAAAGGGACCACACTTCACAACACTGTTCTGTTCCTCAACTTCCCGACCCTCGCTCTCCTGTTCCTCAACTTCCCGACCCTCGCTGTCTTGTTCCTCAGCTACCCATCCCTCACATCCTGTTGCTCAACTTCCTGGCCCTCAGTGTCCTGTTACTCGATTTCCCGACCCTCGCTATCTAGTACCTCAACTTCCCGGCCCTCACTATCTTGTTCCTCAACTTCTCGGCCCTCGCTGACCTGTTCCTCAACTTCTCCACCCTTGCTATCCTTATACTAGGCTTCCTGATCCTTGATGTCCTGTTCCTCGGTTTCCCAAGACTCGCTATCCTGTTCCTCAACTTCCCCAGGCTCCAACCTCTTCAACGCTGATGTTTGCTGCTCCTTCAATCAGAGATTGTTTCTCTCTGATATTTGCTGCTGATAGGCTCACTCTTGAGCCTATGGGCAGTAAAAGGTGAGAGAGAAGTGACCTGTGATTGGAGGAGCAACTCTATGCAGAAACTTCCATTCAAACCTAATCTATTAGATGGGTGTTTTGAAAGCTGCCTCTGGAAGGGCTTTGCGGGCTGCATCCAGCCCATAGGCCGTATGTTGGACTAGCCTGGGCTAGATTAACTGTGCACCCTTCCAATCCCAGTCGTAACAATGACAACATCTTCACCATGTGGAGATGCCGGCGTTGGACTGGGGTAAACACAGTAAGAAGTTTAACAACACCAGGTTAAAGTCCAACAGGTTTATTTGGTAGCAAAAGCCACACCAAAGGCTTTTGCTACCAAATAAACCTGTTGGACTTTAACCTGGTGTTGTTAAACTTCTTACTGTGTTAACATCTTCACCAATCAGAGTCCAATCAATCAGCACTCTCACATGCAGTATAAATTGTTGCTCCCCCGCTAGAGTTGGTAATTTCTGACATGTAACCTGATGAGTGAAAGAGGAAAAACTTTGACAGCCTGTTTTTTTTCTCGGCAATGCTCAACTAAATTCTGAACCATGAAACAACGAGTGTTAAGGTAACTAATCTCTCTGCCATCCATCCCCATGAATTACACGCATTGAAATAATGGGAAAACACGGATAAATCATTAAGGAAATCGCATGTGTTGGCAACATTGTGAGAGTGATGGCTCTGAGAGTGTAGTTCAGCTTCTATTTATTTCTCTTGCTAACTGCATAACACTTTGGAGTGCCTGCAGATTCTCCATAGGTAGCTCAGGGATCAATAAACACAGCTTCAGACAGCTTGTATCCAGAATTAGCTTATAAATATCAATGGTTAAAACGCACTTCAGTGAAGAGACAACAAACACTGACAACAGCTTAATATTGGCCGTCCAAATATATATAATGTGTATTTATATTTGCCTAATTAACAAGACTCTCACAGTAGCCAATTCTCATCAGTGTAATTCAGATCATTAGCAAACTGCACAACAAGCGTTTACTAAACTCTAAAACTGTCACCATCTTTAGCTTCTTCAACATTGGAAAAGGATGTCTGGAGTGAGTTACAGGCTACATCCTAATCGATGGGTTCAGATGATGGGAACTGGAATAACAGATAGCTGAGACTGAAACATAGAAAGTAGGAGCAAGAGTAGGCCATTTGGCTCTTCGAGCCTGCACCGCCATTCATTATGATCATGGCCGATCATCCCTCGAAATAGCCTGATCCCACCCTCACCCCTATCCTTTGATCTATAGAACCATAGAATTCCTACAGTGCAGAAGGAGGCCATTTAGCCCATTGAGTCTGCACTGCCTCTCTGAAAGAGCATCTTTCCCAGAGGCACACCACCCCAGACCTATCCCTGTCATTCCACACATTTACCATGATTAATCCACCTAATCTGCACATCTTTGGACACTAAGGGGCAATTTATCATGGCCAATCCACCTAACCTGCATGTTTTTGGAGTGTGGGAGGAAATCGGATCACCCGGAGGAAACCCACGCAGACATGGGGAGAACATGCAAACTCCACATAGACAGTGAACCGAGTCCGGAATTGAACACGTGTCCGTGGCGCTGTGAGGCAGCAGTGCTAACCACTGTGCCACCGTGCTGCCTTCTGATTCCTTTCGCCCCAAAAGCTGCATCAAACTGCTTCTTGAATACAATGTTTTGGCCTCGACGACTTCCTCTGATAGTGAATTCCAGATATAGGCTATGTCCTAAAGAAGGGATAAGGGGTGGCTCGTATGTGGAATAACAGATACCTGGGGCTAAGTTACAGGCTGTATTCTAATCAAGGGGTTCTTTGGGCAGGGAGGAATTTTGGTCATCAAGATATTAAAAACAGCACATTGAGCGGATGCAGCCGTAGCAAAAATGTAATGGAATTTAATGAGTGTGATAGAGCATAAAATTTAAGATGTACAAAGAACAAAGAACAATACAGCACAGGAACAGGCCCTTCGGCCCTCCAAGCCCGCGCCGCTCCCCGGTCCAGGATTGAATCCTGAATCCAGGATCCCCGCCCAATTTTCCAGCCTATCTACATACCAATATCCTATCCACCGAGCTGTCCCTCACAGCTACGATGCTTTGTTCATTACAACCTCTTAACTCACCCCCACCCCCCCATTCCAGACCATGTGATCTCCAGGGAGAGGCGAAAACCCAGAGTGAAAAACCCCAGGGTCAATATGGGGAAAAAAATCTGGGAAATTCCTCTCCGACCCCCTGAGGCGATCGAAACGAGTCCAGGAGATCATGTAATGTTGTATCTGTCTAAAATCTTAATTAAGAGAGTAATTGGAGGGGTATGTATGGTTTTGGTTGATAGATGAATTGATTTAAGTCAGGCTATGAGCAGCAAAACCTTTGGATAGGCTCAAATTTACAGAGGATGCAAAGTGGGTTGGCAGGCCTGTAGAGGCACTGGAATGGTCAAAGGCGTGATGAGAGTTCTATCAGTCAGTGAGCTGAGGCAGGGGTCTGGAGACTGGCAATATGAGAAACACGGAGGTAGGAGAGGAATAAGACCTCAGAAGCTCAGCTCAGAAGTCAAATGGGACGCCAAGGCCGCAAATGGTCTGGCTGAGCCTCAGTCAGCGGCCAGGAAGAGGGATGAAGTCAGTGACAAGAGGGATGGAGTTTTTGACACAGACCTGCAGATATTAGGGTGGCACGATGGCACAGTGGTTAGCACCGCTGCCTCACAGCACCAGGGACCTGGGTTCAATTCTGCCCTCGGGTCACTGTCCGTGTGGAGTTTGCACGTTCTCCCCGTGTCTGCGTGGGTTTCCTCCCACAGTCCAAAGATGTGTGGGTTAGGTGGATTGGCCATGATAAATTGACCCTAGTTTCAGGGGGATTAGCAGGGTAAATATGTGGGGTTACGGGGATAAGGCGTGGGTGGGATTGTTGTCGATGCAGGTTCAGTGGGCCGAATGGCCTCCTTCTGCACTGTAGGGATCCTATGATCTTACAGATAAAATAATGGATTCCAGGCTGGAATAAAATTGAGGAGATCAGTCTGTTTATAAAATGATCCAATAGTTTTGACGGAATGCAGTTTGAATGTACTGACACTAATGATAAGAAGGAATTGGAATCTCGGGCTGTTGGCTTCTGAAAGAAACTCCACTTTGTAATCTTATCCCCTTTTCCTTTGTTGTGTTCAGATAAGAATAACGTTCAAAAAATTGATTGGATGCCTTCACTATTTCTGAAATGTTCCCCAGAGAGATTTTGAGCAGGACCAGGAATTCTCTTCCCTGAAAGGTGAAGGTGAACACTAAGAACCAACGTGGCACGGTGGCACAATGGTTAGCACTGCTGCCTCACAGCGCCAGGGACACAGGTTCGATTCCTGGCTTGGGTCACTGTCTGTGCAGAGTCTGCATGTTCTCCCCATGCCTGCATGGGTTTCCACTGGGTACTTTGGTTTCCTCCCACAGTCCGAAAGATGTGCTGGTTAGATGGATTGGCCATGTTAAATTGCCCCTTAGTGTCAGAGGTGTTAGCAGGGTAAATACGTGGAGTTATGGGGATAGGGCCTGGGTGGGATTATCATAGAATCATGGAAACCCTACAGTGCAGGAGGAGGCCATTCGGCCCATCGAGTCTGCACCAACAACAACCCCACCCAAGCCCATATCAGGATTGTTGTAAGATGAGGCTTGATGGGCCGAATGGCCTCCTTCTGCACTGTAGGGATTCTATGAATGTAGCATAGCAGTAGCTGACCTGTGTTCTTCTCACCATTCACTCGTGTCTGCCACAGCTCAGTTGGTCGCTCTCTTGATTTGAGTCAGGAGGTGACATGTTTACACCCCACCTCAGAAATTTAAGCGCAAAATCCTGGCTGCGCCCCAGCAGTGGAGTCACTGGGATGAGACATTGAATCGAGGCCCTGTCTGCCCTCTCAGGTTGCAGGGGAGTTTGGTCCAATATTTACTCCTCAGCTAACCTCACTTAAAACAGATTATCTGGCCATTATCTCGTTGTTTGCTGTTCACAAATTGGCTGCTGCGTCTCCCACATTGACACGATGAATACACTCCAAAAGTACTTTATTAGCTATCAAGTGCTTTGGGATGTCCTGGGGTCACAGAAGGAGTTACACAGACATTCTTTCATTCCTTCCATTTCTTAAAGGGGCAATGATAGTTTTAAGAAAAAACTTCACACGGAGGGGGTTGTGGAACCCTCTGCCAACAGTCTTTTAAAAAAAAACTTATATTGTTATTTGAAAAAAAGAACTGGCACATGTGTGATGAGCCCAATGGTGTGTTTCTGTTCTGTAATGTTCAGGACGTTGGTGAGGCCACACCTGGAGTATTGTGTGCAGTTTGGGTGTTCTTATCTGAGGAAGGATGTCCGTGCTATAGAGGGAGTGCAGCGAAGGTTTACCAGGCTGATTCCTGGGATGGCAGGTCTGTCATATGAGGAGAAACTAAATCAGTTAGGATTATATTCACTGGAGTTTAGAAGGGTGAGAGGGGATCTCATAGAAACTTATAAAATTCTAACAGGGTTAGACAATGTAAATCAGGAAGAATGTTCCCAATGGTGGGGGAGTCCAGAACTAGGAGTCATAGAATCATAGCATCCCTACATTGCAGAAGGAGGTCATTCAGCCCATCGAGTCTACACTGACCACAATCCCACCCAGGCCCTATTCCTGTAACCTCTCATATTTACCCTGCTAATCCCCTGACGCTAGGGTTAATTTAGCATGGCCAATCAACCTAACCCGCACATCTTTGGACTGTGGGAGGAAACCGGACCATCTGGGGGAAACCCACGCAGACACAGGGAGAACATGCAAACGCCACACAGACAGTGACCCGAGGCCAGAATTGAACCTGGGTTCCTGGTGCTTTGAGGCAGCAGTTCTAACTACAGTGCCACCATGCCGCCGATAGCTTGAGGGTAAACCTTTTAGAACTGAGGTGAGGAGAAATTTCTTCACCCTGAGGGTGGTGAATGTGGGAATTCGCTACCACAGAAAGTAGTTGAGGCCAAAATGGTGTCTGATTTCAGGAATAAATTAGATATAGCTCTTGGGGATAAAGGCATCAAGGGAAAAAAAGTGGGGGGGGGGAGGGGGGAGGTGGGGGGGTAGGGGGAATCAAGATATTGAATTTGATGATCAGCCATGATCAAACTGAATGGCAGGACAGGCTCAAAGGGCCGAATGGCCACGCCTGCTTCTAGTTTCTATGTTTTATCATTCTGGAGGGCGAGATTTTCTGCAGCTTTACTGATATCAAGCTGATGGCGTTAAAGGATCCAAGCGTTTGTGAAGCAGAAACGGCGACACAGAGCTTTTCTTTATCAAAAGAGTTTATCGACTTGTTCAGCCTCACAGCTCTCCTCCCGAACAATCTAATGTCCCAGCTCTCCCCTCTTTAATTGTTAAGGGTCTGAGTTCCAGCATGAAAAGCAGTTTAACAGAGCAACCTCAGCAGAAGGGAGAATGGAGGCCATGATGGAACACTTTGGGGTGAACCATTTAAATTGCCAGTACTAGCTAAAGTGAATGGTAGCAAATAACCAGCCTTCTGAGTATTTACACTTACCAAACTAGTAAAGACAGGGAACTAGACACAAGTTAATCTGCCATTATTGTCTTATTTGGATTAATGGCTATCAATTCTGGTCAAACATTCTGGAAATGGCTGGCTTCATGCAGATTGGTTTTAATGGATCTAGGGCAAATTTTCCACTTGTAGTGCAGAATGGACTGTCAAAATCAAGCCATAGTCCCGAGGAAAGGCAAGCAATTTTGGGATATCAGCATTTAGAAATGGGTTGATGGACCTCTTTCTGCGCTGTAAAACTCTATGGGTAAAATTTTCCATCCCGCCCGTTACAGGAATCGTAGCAGGCGGGACAGGACCATACAAAGGTCCGTTGACCTCAGGGAGGATTTTCCGGTCTTGGGGTGAGCGTGGATGGAAAATCCCACTCTAACGGACCACAGGGTCAACAGTCTTTCCATTTTGTTTACTTCATCCTGCGCTAATTGGGAGAGGTTGGAGCTGAACATTTACTGTGGAAGCGCTGGGTTCCAATGACAGGCGGCCAAGAACTTATGACAACAACAGTTTATTAAGTACTCGGAGGAGCTCTTACATGCTGTAACTTTGCCTGCACTCTGGGGAGAACTTCCACACTTGCAAAATGTGACCCTTTAAGCAGTCAGACTTAGAGTTTCAGGCAGCTCATACGGACAATCTTCTTCTTTGGTGATTAATCGCGAATGAGCATGTTTGTCCACCTAAGAAACTGTGTAGATCCTTGCGTGGCTGATGAACCTGATCCTTGGGCCGCATCCTTGACTGCACACTTGGCTGGTGTCTCCAGGAGGTGGCTTCGATCCTTGGACTCTAGATCACTGGCATTCCTTTCTCAGGCACCTTTCCCAGACCTTCTTTTGCCATCGGGTGTCCTCGAAGAGTTGTGTCCCTTCAGTCAGGAGGTTCCTCCAAGTAGGTCTCTTTTGCGCAAGGGTCTCCCAGGTATTGAAGCTTATGTTGCATTTCTGTAAGCCTTCAGGGTGTCTTAGAAGAGCCTCCTTTGTCTGCCTCTTGTCAGAAGCCTTCCTTGAGTTGGGTGAAGAAGATTTGCTTTGTCAGTCGGGACTCTGACATCCTAAGCACGTGGCCAGCAAGTGGAGTTGGTTTCAGATGATCATAGCCTTGATGCTGGTGCTCTTGGCTACCTCAAGGACGCTGGTGATAGGGCCCCTGTCCTCCCAGATGATGCAGAGAGTCCATCTCAGGCAGCGGTGATGGTACCTCTCCAGGGCCTTGAGGTGATGTCTGTAAATAGTCCAAGTCTGTTGATTCAGTGCATATGTTGCTGACTTCTAGATGGGTCATCTTGAGGTGCATGAGTAAATTATGCCAACTTAGTGCCAGAAGACAGGGTGGAGAATTGGATTGATAGTGTAGGAATGCAGCTTGTTTCAAACTGGGGCTGATGGGCAAGAGGAGACATCAGTTCCATTAAGCTCAAGGCGGATTTTGTTTTAGATTCATTCGTGGGACATGGGCGTCGCTGGCTGGCCAGCATTTATTGCCCATCCCTAGTTGCCCTTGAAAAGGTGGTGGTAGCTGCCTTCTTGCTGCAGCCCACATTCTGTGGGTTGATCCACAGTGCCATTAGGGATGGAATTCCAAGATTTTGACCCAGCGGCAGCGAAGGAGCGGCGATATATTTCCAAGTCAGGAGGTGAGTGGCTTGGAGGGGAACTTGCAGGTGGTGGTGTTCCCATGTACCTGCTGCCCTTGTCCTTCTAGATGGAAGTGGTGACGGGTTTGAAAGGTGCTGTCTGAGGATCTTTGGTGAATTTGAATCAAGATCCCAATGGCTAAGCCCTTGTTCCACTCACTCCTTCTCAGCAGCCATTCTTGAAGGACTTTAATTTACAGAAAATGAATCTGGCAACTTTAATTTCACATAGCAGATTAAAATCACTTGCCATTCCATCTCATTGTGTAGATTTCCTAATCTAGACATAACACTTTATTGCTTAATCTTACCCAGGCATAAAACATTCCCCAATTACTGATGCTTTCATTTCTCAACACATTGAATATTGTCAGTGAGGCCCGTCAGTCATCCCCCGCACAGTAATAGCCTTGTGTAAAAGATCACATTTTGCATAATAAAGCTGTTTTAATTTCCATGGAGTCACAGCATGACAGATTAAATGGACTGCAATACAAATTGGCCCTTACTTCCCCCCTCTGTAAGCTGTCTATGAATATCCTGCCCCAAATTTAACATTTTCTGACAATCCAGTGACGAGTCCATCAAAACTTGACTGGATCTGTAGAGGCGGTTTTCTTCAAGCCTCGGAAGTAATGGTGGCAAACCATAGGTGTTGCTCTCCCTAACAGTAGGAGCGCCCAAAACGCAGGCCATATCCAAGACTGACTATCCCGGTCCTTGCAGTGAGTTTAGTACCTTCAATGGGAAAGTGGGGCTGCTACAGTTTGCGCACATCACTTCTGGGCTCAAGAAAGGACTTGCATTGTTGTAACATCTCCTCAGGATATTTTAAAGCATCTGTTATAATATGCCTTTAAGAGATTACAGCATAACATCACTTGTGTGTCATGTGATCCAGTCATAGTTTCACTTTTGATTTTAAATAGAGCACGACACCCACAGCTCGGATGTCCTCCAGTTCTTTGCCTCCGTACATATGTGTGCCTTGTCTCAATAAATGAACCCATGTTGTACAAATCTGTGTATTTTAATCTTCACTAGTGAATTAAGACACAAAGTCAACTGTAGATACTTAAACACAATTTTCTTTATTTTGTCGCTACTTAGACAATGGTCAACTCTTGCAACATATAAACCAAATACTCATTGTCCATTACTTTACTGAAGGTTGATTTCCACTTACATATGAAACATGGCCAGGATTTTGCCACATGGATATTGTGACTTTAATCAGGCCATTGAAGTTGGCCTATTGGAATACGAACTCCCTGATTAAGGGGCCAAATGATGGGTCAATCAGGGAAGCTTTACTTTGTATATAATCGGGAGTGTCAGTTCCTCTGGCACTCCCGAAGGTAGACTGCTGACTAACAGCACTCTGTGTACTGCTGTTGGAATTATAAATAAAGGGATTCTGGTGAAGGGACTTCTGCCTCCGTGAGCTTATTAGAGATATCAGCCATTTTTCTGTTTCAGATGTTGTCTTCTGTACGCTTCAATCCTGATTTTCCAATGTACACAAGCTCTTTGTGCTTTAGGGATAAAATAACCCAAACGTTATACCCCAAAAGTTCCTTGGCAACTGGCCAATAAATTGATCAGAAACCTGATGGTATCGTTAGATTAGGCCAATCAGATAGATCCAGCACAGAGGCCCTGGACCCTCCAGGCCCCATCATGTTTAGGCCTCACCTCATATAGATTACATCCCAATGCCCATATAAGGAAACACTGGCTCCAAATTGTCTGGAACCAACTTCTTTTATCTGGGGGCAAGCTAATACCTTGGCTGGAATTTTACCGTCCTGCCAGCCACAGGAATCAGAGCGGGCGAGGGACAGACAATAGGAAGGTCCGTTGACCTCAGGCAGGATTTTACGGTTTTGGGATGAGCAAGGCCGTAAAACCCCGCCACTTGCATCCTTTGCAACATTTCAGGCCAGCTCCGCCACAGGAAATCCCAGCATAGTAAAAAAAAACAACTTGCACCAAAAAATTAGGATTGCTTGATTGAAGATATTTCAGCATATTAAAAGTTAATATGAGGGTGGCACGGTGGCACAGTGGTCAACACTGCTGCCTCACAGCGCCAGGGTCCCGGGTTCAATTCCAGCTTGGGTCACTGTCTGTGTGGAGTCTGCACGTTCTCCCCGTGTCTGTGTGGCTTTCCTCCGGGTGCTCCAGTTTCCTCCCACAGTCCGAAAGACGTGTTGGTTAGATGCATTGGCCACGTTAAATTCTCCCTCAGTGTACTTGAACAGGCACCGGAGTGTGGCGACCAGGGGATTTTCACAGTAACTTCACTGCACTGTTAATGTAAGCCCACATCCACAATATGTTTACTCAATCCCTTATGATTGGTTGGTGCCTTTATATCATTGGTAAACACCACAACAGTTTCCTAGGATAACCTACAGTTGAATTACAGTTGCCGTTATGTGGATTTACAGTGACTAATTTGCATGAGGCAAAACCCTACAAATTGTTAAAATGAATCAAGCGGCCAATTAATTTCTCCTTTGCTAGTGGTGTGGGTTGAATTGGTCAAATCATAAATCAGAAATTCACAAAACTAAACAAACACACGAAGAAACACGTCAGCTTTGACCCATGCCACAGGCTGGCCTTTTGGCAAGGGAAGGGGCGAAAGATTTGCATTAGCGGGCAGTCCAAAAACAACCGATGGGAATTTCCGGCTGTGCTCGCCCTGAAACCGGAAAATCCCGCCCGAGGTCAAGGAACCTATCCATGGTCTGCCCCCCACTCTCAACGGTTCCCGTGGCGGTGGAATGGGAAAATTCACCCCAACCTTTTCTAAACAGCAGCACTTAGCTTGTACTTTAAGCTAGGATACCTGTCCTGGTCCCCCCACGCCGACACTATAGTTAAGAAAGGCCACCTCTACTTTCTCAGAAGACTAAGGAAATTTGGCACGTCAGCTACGACTCTCACCAACGTTTACAGAAAGCATTCTTTCTGGTTGTATCACAGCCTGGTGTGGCTCCTTCTCAGCCCAAGACTGCAAGAAACAACAAAAGGTTGTGAATGTAGCCCAATCAATCATGCAAACCAGCCTCCCATCCACTGACTCTGTCTACACTTCCTGCTGCCTCGGAAAAGCAGCCAGCACAATTAACGACCCCACGCACCCCAGACAGTCTCTCTTCCATCTTCTTCCGTTGGGAAAAAGATGCAAAAGTCTGAGATCATGTACCAACCGACTCAAGAACAGCTTCTTCGCTGCTGGCGTGCGAGTTTTGAATGGACCTACCTTGCACTAAGTTGATCTTTCTTTACACCCTAGCTATGACTGTAACGCTACATTCTGCATTTTTTTGTTTCCTTCGCCATGAATGGTATGTTTTGTCTGTATAGCGTGCATGAAACAATACTTTTCACTGTATCCCAATACATGTAACAACAATAAATCAAATCAAATTCAGATTAACCCTCCCTCTGCTAAACTATCTCCCCAAAGGAGGTTGCGATATAACAAGGTTGCAGAGACAGGTGAATTGATATATAGCTCTATACGGCAACAAGTGAATGCGCTCCAGGCTCTAGATTACCTGAGAGGAACATTACAGGAGATCAGATAAAAATATTTCTTCACCATAATTAAAAAATTGCTAGTTTTATTTTACATGAAACCGATTAGGGGAAATTGAAGGAATCGTGATATTAAATGAGACTATTGTATTTGTGAGGCGTGTACAGCCACGTTAATGTTGTCTCTGTGTTCGGACTCTGCTTGCCTTCTCCGAGGATTAGTGGCTGGCTGTGTGGCTCAGAATAATTGAGTTATTGATGGGGAAATATTTCCATAGCACTTAACATTTATTGGCTTGTACAGTTAATCCTTTCTGACTGTTATTGCATTAAGACGAGCAGAAACATATTTCTTGGGTTTCGAAACCCTCTATCAACAGGACAGAAATAAATCCCTTTGTTCTAGCAATGAGGATTTCACATTTCAAATTAACCCAGTGGAAAGAAAGGTTAATTCTCTAACAGAAAATAAATCGACAGGGGACAAGGTCTCAGAGCTGAGTTCCTGATCGCTGTTTCGAACGGGTCGTGGAAACAGCTAGTTCAAGGTGAATTTTACGAGCTGGGTCTATCGATAGGGAAATCTGACTCGCCTCAACTGTAATGGCCGCACTCCCCTCTATTTCGTGGACATCTGCAGTCAGTGAGCAAGCCTCCCCAGGCTTAGAATCAACCATGACAATTGGATGTTGACTGAGTGGTAGCGCATTCACCTCTGAGGCAGAAAGCCATGGGTTCAATTCCCAAATCAGACACTTGAATGCACGCTGGCATGGTGGTTTGTCGGGGGATTGGAGGGTAAATATATCGAGTTATGGGAATAGGGCCTGGGTAGGATTATTGTCAGTGCAGGCTCGATGGACCAAATGGCCTCTTTCTGCAGAGTGGGGAGGGATTCTACAGGGCAGCACGATGGCACAGTGGTTAGCGCTGCTCCCTCATAGCGCCAGGGACTTTGATTCCCGGCTTGGGTCACTGTCTGTGTGGAGTCTACACATTCTCCCCGTGTCTGTATGGGTTTCCTCTGGGTGCTCTGGTTTCCTCCCTCAGTCTGAAAGACGTACTAATTAGTTGCACTGGCCATGCTAAATTCTCCCTCAGTGTACCCGAACAGGCGCTGGAGTGCGGCGACGAGGGGATTTTCACAGTAACTTCATTGCAGTGTTAATGTAAGCCTACTTGCGATACTAATAAATAAATAAATGATTCTATGATTCTAAGTTAAATGGGCATTGAGATATTGGTCAGTCATGATCTACTTGAATAATGTAGCATATTCAAGGGGCTGAATGGCCTTTAAATATATACCAGGTTGAAACTCCAGTGTAATACTGTGGGAGTGCTGCATTGTTGGAGGTGTTAGGGGGGATTTTCTTCCCTGGTTCATGGTCGGTGGGAATTGCAGCATGGACAGAGGATTGTCGGGGGAGTGGGGGGGGGGTGGGTGGGGGGGGGGGGGGCGGGGGGCGGGGGAGAGCCCCAAAATGGCTTTTACACCAATGGGATGTGCTGACTCAGTTGTTCCCCCCGCCACCCCCACCCCCATCACCACCACTGTCATAAGGGGGGTTCCTGCCAAGCCATGAGGGGAACCCAATTTAAATTTATTTACATACAATTAGCGGGCCTCCCCACTATGAAAGTTCTCCCCTGGCATCCTGATGTCACACCGCCATAGATCCCCATAAGTTTTTACAAATGAGGAACTGAGAAAGAGAATTGTTAGGGGCGTATGATCCCCAGTGGGAGAGGGTCATGTCTGGGCAGTACCCTGCACTGTCCCCTGACACCCATCCCTGGCGCGGCCCCTTAGCACTGCTGGGGGAGTTTCTGTTGGGGGGTTTGGGATGGGGATTTCCCTGGACGGCGGTGGGGGTGGGGGACAATTCCCTGGGTTGTGGTTCCCTGAGTGAGGGGTGGGGGTGGTTTCAGTGTCCAAAAGGGAGGGTCCCGTGTCCATGGGGGAACCCTTTCTTAATCCTTATTTCTTTCAAAAGGGCATCCCGATCATTTGGGGCCGAGGTTACTGGCAGGGAAAGCTCATTCAGACCCCATCCTCCCAACCTGACACTATGGGACCTGAAAATGAAGTCTTGCCTCTCAGAGTTTTGTACCCACGTCACCCATGACAAATAGGGTCGCAAAATCTTCGCCATTGTCAACAAAAGAGAATATTCTGCCAATGTCTTTTACACCATGACATTAAATTTCGGCATGATCTGCCCTCTCAGGTAAAAGATTCCATGATACTAGTTTACAAACCAGCGGGGGAGTTCAGCCTTGGTCTATATTTATCCTTCAATTAATGATTATTGGGTTATTACATGACTGTTTGTAATGTAATACAAACAGAATTTTACTGCCTTGCCCAAGGCCAATGGAGAATGCTGTTCTGCGAGCCTTGCCCGCCCTGATTCTGGGGCGGGCGTGCCGGTAAAACTCCAGCCTTGGCGCACACAAATTTATTGGGGTGTGTGGTAGCGTGCCCCTTCAAGGGGCAAACCTTTGGAGGGCCATGTGACCTGTTCAGCCAATCATGCTAGAGTGCACGAATCCTGGAGCGAGTGTGGGTTTTCCTTGCCGGTTAGGAGTCACAGAGCGTGGTCGCCTGTATATCACTCCCTGTAAATAGTTACTAACCTTAATAAACTGTTCATTCATTCATCTACTTGGTGATTTCCCATCTTTACCGGATACTACATGGCGAATGGGATTTTACGGCCACACTCATCCTAAAACCGGAAAATCCCGCCCAAGGTCAACGAATCTTTGCATGATCTGTGTCCCGCTTGCTAAGATTCCCGTGGCGGGAGGGATGGGAAAATTCCACCCTGTGTTTCCTATTTAGTAACAGTGACTCTACATTGCAACAGTATTTAATTGGCTACCAAATGCTTTGGGACATTCTGAGATCATCAATGGAAATATGGAATCCAAGTTCTTTGTTTAAGAGCGACCACGGTGACTCTCCTGGTTGTCTGAAATCATACAGAACAGGAAGATAGAAGGTTTGAACGATGATATTGAGTTGACTGATCTCAGCTGAGGTGACAGTGGAGGTGCACCAAGCGACTGCATTAACCCTGGGCTGGAGACTGGAAAGAAAATCCAGCAAAATCACTGTGCTGGAAAGTGCACCTATACGGAGAGAAATTGAGGATAGGAGCAGACTTAACTGCAATACTACAGTCTCCGATCTAATCACCCGCCAATACTCAAACAGCAATTCTCTCCGAGCCCAAGCATTTTGTACCTACTGTTGGGACAATTCACTGTCTTCCACCCTGCGTACCGCCCCTGCATCATATTGAGTTAAGTTTAAATATTAGTGTCACAAGTAGGCTTACATTAACACTGCAATGAAGTTACTGTGAAAATCCCATACTCACCACACTCCGGCGCCTGTTCGTGTACACTGAGGGAGAATTTAGCAAGGCCAATGCACCTAACCAGCATATCTTTGGGACTGTGGGAGGAAACTGGAGCACCCGGAGGAAACCCACGCAGATACGGGGAGAACGTGCAGTCTCCACACAGACAGTGACCCAAGCCGGGAATCGAACCCGGCTCCCTGGCGCTGTGAGGCAGCAGTGCTAACCGCTGTGCCGCTGTAAAAAAACATGCAGAACACTGTCCCCTAACAAAATTCAGCAAGGCGTTCAGACAGATTTATTTAGTCACTGTGGGAGCTGTTGCCTTGGCTTGGTGAACATTGCACTTGCTAAAAACAAGCGCAGAGTTTAATAGTCATGGCAGAGTGCCCATCACCAGCTGGAAAGATGGTGCAACCACGCCTGGCCACTTTCGAGAGGGCCTTATGGAATTTAACAGTCTTACTGAAATTTGATGAGACCATAAGACATAGGAGTAGAACTAGCCCATCGATGAGGCTCTCCTTTCTTTTGACAGACTTGAGATAGTCATCATAGCTTAACTTCAAACCTTTTATTAAGAACTATTTACTCAGGGTAAGCACATGGTAATCAGGACATGGACCACTCTGCTCCGAGCTCTCTTGGAGCCTTTCAGTGATTTGACCATTGACGTCAGAGTTACATCATTATTATCATCATGATCTCAGTAACATTTCCATTAACCCATTACCCCACACAGCGAATCAGGGAGAAAAGCTCGAGTGGCCTGTGGCACCATTCTAGATGATGTACGAAATTGAGCGCCGAGAAACAAGCTTGCTAAATGAATGAAATTGCAACAGTCCTTGAAGCAAAGTGGTTTCGAGAGAGCCTCCCGGTAATCTTCTTCATTTAGTGCCGGTTCACTTAGCCTGGGTTCAATTCCGGCTTTGGAGCTCGCGTGTTCTCCCAGGGTCTGCATGGGTTTCCTCCGGGTGCTCCGGTTTCGTCCCACGGTCCGGGGATGGGTGGGTTGGGTGGATTGGCCATGGTCAATGTGTGGGGTTGCGGGGATTGGGAGGAGGCGAGGGCCGAGATTGGATGCTGCTTTGGAGAGTTGGTGCAGGCTCGAGGGGCTGAGTGACCTCTTTCTGCACTGCAGGGATTCTACAGTGCAGGGATTCACTTACCGATGTTGCCATAGTCCCAGACAATCATTGGCTGTGACTGGTGATGATTTAATCTGAGGATTGCCACTCCTCAGGCGAGGGGCAGGGTTGAGAAGGCAGGACCTTCACGAATAACCTTGGCCAGTATGGGAATTGAACCCACGCTGTTGTCATCACCCTGTATCACAAACCAGCCGTTCAGCCGACTCAGCCGCCCAGCTAAACTGACCCGATCAGTTAAACTTACCACCATATAACAGTCACAAAATAAATCAGGAAAGCTAAAATAAAATCTTCGACAACGAGTTGCCAACCCTGAAATGGAAAATAGAGAATGTAAAATAGGTGAATGTAGCTTTGACCTTTCACCCCTGGGATCTGAACCAAGCTCAGGATCAGGTGATGGAAGTCTGCTCCTGGTACAGAGTATAAAGACCACCAGGAGCTGGGGTACCTTTGACCCCTTTCCTATCTGTATAGCACAACTTCGCACCTGTTCAAACCTGAGAGACTGCTAGCCTGGGCAAAGAGTTAAAATACTTGCATTTATAGCACTTATCATGTCTCTCAGAATCGTCGAGGAGGGCTGTAAATGCAATTAGCTCCTTTGAAGTGTCGCATAAAAGTGATGTGGATAAATGTGGCGTTTTTAGGATTTGGCAAGATCCCCAAAATAGCAGCAGAATGAACCACCAATTAATCTGTTGTTGGCCATGTTGGTTGAAGGAAAAATGTTGGTCAGGGCACTGGGAGAACCCTCTACTCTTCTACAAGATTGTGCCATTGGATAGTCTGGACTAGAAATTGGTTTTAATTGCCTCAGGGGCACAGGGAGTGCAATTCGCCATTGGCCCATGCCTATGCATTTTGAGGAGGGGTTTGTGTAATTTTCCATTTACCCACCTCACTCGCATGATTTCAGAATTGGCCCTAACAGCTCCTGGGCTGCTTCTCTGTTCTCCAAGCTTCCGGAAGCCTCTGGGCTCAGTAGGAGGCCCCAGCAGTATTGCTGTCTGATCAGATGATTCAGACAGCTCTCTCCTTTTAAAGGTCGATTAAAGGAAAGCTGATAACCTGCCACTGTGCCTGACAGAAAAGCATGGATGAACATCTGGGCAGTTGGGGGGAGAGGTTTATTTCCTTGCGTTAGTCACACCACGCTGGATGCTGTGGTCACTGGGATGAACTCCAGGAAGGAGGCAATGTTTCCACATTTGGGGTGGAAGCCTTCAAGAAGCAGCCTGAAGAGGGATTGGGGGAACAGAATCACGGAGTTGAATGCCCTGCATCTGGAAGTGTTGGTTGTAGCAGCAATGCCAGAAGAAATACAATGACCTCAAGGGTGTTCAAGATGTTTGAATACGGCCTTACAGTACATCTGAGGCAGCAATGTCCTCCCCTGGGGTAAATTTGATGGTGAAGGGCATTTATTCAGATGGAAGGGTGAGGAAGGGGGTGGGGGTGAGGTACCCCCTGCTTTCCCACTTCTGTCCCAATTAAGTCTGGGGTGGAAAGCTCATGAATACCCTTCCCATCCCACCACCAATTGACCAATTAATGCCCACATCCCACCGCCACTGGTTTTCACCCAATGGTGGGCATGGGACACTCCATGCTGAAAGCCCAAAACACAGATCCTAATTGGAGTTGCTTAAGGTTTCCAAGGTTGGATTAGGTGGGCGTGTTCCCTCGTTCAAAGGCATTCAGTGCCTGATCAAGGGACCTGGCATCAGGAAGGAGGCACCCACTGAGCCACTGCCACAGCCCTACCTTTGCCACTGATCCCACTCCCCCCCCCACCAGTGACACCCCCCCCCCCCCCCCCCCCCCCCCAACCTGCAGGCCTCTCCCACCATCACTTGGCTGTGTCCTGGCTCCCATGGCGGTCCGGGGGCCCGGGTGGGTACTTTACCAGCAGCAGATACCCCCTCCCCAGTGCTGGTCCCTGAGCAATGTGCAGCTGCCGGCCTCTGATTGGCCAGCAGATCTTGGAGGGTGTACCATCTACAAGACACACTGCAGGAACTCACCAAGGTTCCTTAGGTAGCACCTTCCAAATACGCGACCACTACCATCGAGAAGGACAAGAGCTGCAGATAGCTGGGAACACCACCACCTGAAAATTCCCCTCCAAGTCACTCACCATCCTGACTTGAAAACATATTGGCTGTTCCTTCACTGTCAAAATCCTGGAACTCCCTCACTAACAGCACTGCGGATGTACCTACAGCTCAGGGATAGCAGCGGTTCAAGGAGGCAGCTCACCACGACCTTGCCAAGGGTAACTTGGGATGGACAATAAATTCTGGCCTAGCCAGTGATGCTCACATCCCATAAATGAATAAAGAACAAAGAACAAAGCCTGCACCAACCATGCTGCCCAACTGAACTAAAACCCCCTATCCTTCCGGGGACCATATCCCTCTATTCCCATCCTATTCATGTATTTGTCAAGACGCCTCTTAAAAGTCACTACCGTATCCGCTTCCACTACCTCCCCCGGCAGCGAGTTCCAAGCACCCACCACTCTCTGTGTAAAAAACTTGCCTTGTACATCTCCTTTAAACCTTGCCCCTCGCACCTTAAACCTGTGCCCCCTAGTAATTGACTCTTCCACCCTGGGAAAAAGCTTCTGACTATCCACTCTGTCTATGCCTCTCATAATCTTGTAGACTTCTATCAGGTCGCCCCTCAACCTCCGTCGTTCCAGTGAGAACAAACCAAGTTTCTCCAACCTCTCCTCATATCTAATGCCCTCCATACCAGGAAACATCCTGGTAAATCTTTTCTGTACCCTCTCCAAAGCCTCCACATACTTCTAGTAGTGTGGCGACGACAATTGAACACTATATTCCAAGTGCGGCCGAACTAAGGTTCTATAAAGCCAATTTTTAAACTCAATGCTCCGGCTGATGAAGGCAAGCGTGCCATATGCCTTCTTGACTACCTTCTCCACCTGCATTGCCACTTTCAATATTCTTAAGGGTTCTGCCATTTACTGTATATTTCCTATCTGCATTAGACCTTCGAAAATGCATTACCTCACATTTGTCCGGATTAAACTCCATCTACCATCTCTCCGCCCAAGTCTCCAGCTGATCTATATCCTGCTGTATCCTCTGATGGTCCTCATCCGCTATCCGCAAATCCACCAACCTTTGTATCATCTGCAAACTTACTAATCAAACCAGTTACATTTTCCCCCAAATCATTTATATATATTACAAACAGCAAAGATCCCAGCACTGATCCCTGAGGAATGCCACTTGTCACAGCCCTCCATTCAGAAACACACCCTTCCACTGCTACCCTCTGTCTTCTTTGACCGAGCCAGCTCCCCTGTCTTCTTTGACCTTGCCAGCTCCCCTCTGATCCCATGCAACTTCACCTTCTGCACCAGTTTGCCATGAGGGACCTTGTCAAAGGCCTTACTGAAGTCCATGTAGACAACATCCACTGCCCTACCCTCATCAATCATCTTTGTCACTTCCTCGAAAAACTCGATCAAGTTCGTGAGACACGACCTCCCCTTCACAAAACCATGTTGCCTCTCACTAATACGTCCACTTATTTCCAAGTGGGAATAAATCCTGTCTCGAAGAATCCTCTCCAATAATTTCCCTACCACTGATGTAAGGCTCACCGGCCTGTAATTACCTGGATTATTCTTGCTACCCTTCTTAAACAAAGGAACAACATTGGCTACTCTCCAATCCTCTGGGACTTCCCCTGTAAGAAGTCTAACAACAGCAGGTTAAAGTCCAACAGGTTTATTTGGTAGCAAAAGCCACTAGCTTTCGGAACAGGCTGTCCCTTTGTCAGGTGGGTGGGAGTTCTGATTACAAACAGGGCACAAAGACACAAACTCAATTTACATGAATAATGACTGGAATGTGAGTCTTTCCAGCTAATCAAGTCTTAAAGGTACAGACAATGTGAGTGGAGGGAGCATTAAGCACAGGTTAAAGAGATGTGTATTGTCTCCAGACAGGACAGCTCGTGAGATTTTGCACATCCAGGCAGGTTGTGGGGGTTACAGATAGTGTGACATGAACCCAATATCCCGATTGAGGCCGTCCTCATGTGTGCGGAACCTGGCTATCAGTCTCTGTTCAGCGACTCTGCGCTGTCGTGTGTCGAAACAACTGCCATTTTCCAGATGCAATTTTACAACTCATGGTGAACAATCACTGAAACAACGATATGATGACATCCCACCATCAGACTCACCATGGACTACTCTCCGGAATCGGTTGCATTCTTGGACACATGCATCTCCATTCAGGATGGTCACCTCAGCACCTCACTGTACCGCAGGCCCACGGATAACCTCACGATGCTCCACCTCTCCAGCTTCCACCCTAAACACGTTAAAGAAGCCAACCCCTACGGACAAGCCCTCCATATACACAGGATCTGCTCGGATGAGGAGGATCACAACAGACACCTCCAGACGCTGAAAGATGCCCTCATAAGAACAGGATATGGCGCTCGACTCATCGATCGACAGTTCCGACGCGCCACAGCGAAAAACCGCACCGACCTCCTCAGAAGACAAACACGGGACACAGTGGACAGAGTACCCTTCGTCGTCCAGTACTTCCCCGGAGCGGAGAAGCTACGGCATCTCCTCCAGAGCCTTCAACATGTCATTGATGAAGACGAACATCTCGCCAAGGCCATCCCCACACCCCCACTTCTTGCCTTCAAACAACCGCACAACCTCAAACAGACCATTGTCCGCAGCAAACTACCCAGCCTTCAGGAGAACAGTGACCACGACACCACACAACCCTGCCACAGCAACCTCTGCAAGATGTGCCAGATCATCGACACGCATGCCATCATCTCACGTGAGAACACCATCCACCAGGTACACGGTACATACTCTTGCAACACGGCCAACGTTGTCTACCTGTTACGCTGCAGGAAAGCATGTCCCAAGGCATGGTACATTGGGGAAACCACGCAGACGCTACGACAATGGATGAATGAACACTGCTCGACAATCACCAGGCAAGACTGTTCTCTCCTGTTGGGGAACACTTCAGCGGTCACAGGCATTCAGCCTCTGATCTCCGGGTAAGCGTTCTCCAAGGCGGCCTTCATGACACACGACAGCGCAGAGTCACTGAGCAGAGACTGATAGCCAGGTTCCGCACACATGAGGACGGCCTCAACCGGGATATTGGGTTCATTTCACACTATCTGTAACCCCCACAACCTGCCTGGATGTGCAAAATGTCACTAGCTGTCCTGTCTGGAGACAATACACATCTCTTTAACCTGTGCTTAATGCTCCCTCCACTCACATTGTCTGTACCTTTAAGACTTGATTAGCTGTAAAGACTCACATTCCAATCATTATTCATGTAAATTGAGTTTGTGCCTTTGTGCCCTGTTTGTAATCAGAACTCCCACCCACCTGACGAAGGGACAGCCTGTTCCGAAAGCTTGTGGCTTTTGCTACCAAATAAACCTGTTGGACTTTAACCTGGTGTTGTTAAACTTCTTACTGTGTTTACCCCAGTCCAACGCCGGCATCTCCACATCATGACTCCCCCTGTAGCCAGTGAGGATATCAAGATTTCTCTCAAGGCTCCAGCAATTTCCTCCCTTGCCTCTCTCAGTATTCTGGGGCATATTCCATCAGGCCCTGGGGACTTGTCTACCTTAATGTTTCTCAAGAGCCCCAATACCTCCTCCTTTTTGATCTCAACATGACTCAAACTATCTACACATCCTTTCCCAGACTCATCATCCACCAAGTCCTTCTCTTTGGTGAATACTGACGCAAAGTACTCATTTAATACCTCGCCTATTTCCTCTGGCTCCACGCATAGATTCCCTCCCTCATCCTTGGGTGGGCCAACCCTCTCCCTGGCTACCCTCTTGCTCTTTATATATGTATAAAAAGCCTTGGGATTTTCCTTAATCCTGCTGGCCAATGCTTTTACGTGACCCCTTTTAGTCCTCCTTACTCCTTGCTTAAGTTTCTTTCTACTTTCCTTGTATTTTACACTTGCTTCGTGTGTTTCCAGCCTCTTAGCCTTGACAAATGCTTCCTTTTTCTCTTTGACTAGGCTCACAATATCTCTTGTTATCCAAGGTTCCCAAAACTTGTCATACTTATCCTTCATCCTTACAGGAATGTGCCGGTCCTGAATCCCTTTCAACTTACACTTGAAAGCCTCCCAAATGCCAGATGTTAATTTGCCCTCAAACATCTGCCCCCAATCTACATTCTTCAGTTCCTGCCTAATATTGTTGTAATTAGCCTTCCCCCAATTTAGCACCTTCACTTGAGGACTACACTTATCTTTATCCATCAGTACCTTAAAGCTTACTGAATTGTGGTCACTGTTCCCGAACTGCTCCCCGACTGAAACATCGACCACCTGGCTGGGCTCATTCCCCAATACCAGGTCCAGTATGGCCCCTTCCCTCGTTGGACTATCTACATACTGTTTCAAGAATCCTTCCTGGATTCTCCTTACAAACTCTGCCCCATCCACGCCCCTAGCACTAAGTGAGTCCCAATCAATATAGGGGAAATTAAAATCTTCCACCACAACAACCCTGTTACTTTTACACCTTGCCAAAATCTGCCTACATATCTGTTCCTCTATCTCCCGCTGGCAGTTGTGTGGCCTCTAGTAAACCCCCAACATTGTGACTACACCATTCCTATTCCTGAGCTCTACCCATATTGCCTCGCTGTATGAGCCCTCCGAGGTGTCCTCCCGGAGTACAGCTATGATATTCTCCTTAACCAGTAGCGCAACTCCCCCACCCCTTTTACATAAATTTTTTTTTAAAACTCCCTGACACTGGCAGAATATTGTGCAGGCAATTTTCACCACCCAAATCACTGAAGTAGAATTGGGGGCTCTTGGCATCTGATCACATGCAAAGGAAGGTGACTATGACAATGCAGCACTGTCAGTGCTGCACTGAAGTGATGCTTCTTCCGTCGGGAAAAAGATACAAAAGTTTGAAGTCACGTACCGACCGACTCAAGAACAGCTTCTTCCCTGCTGCTGTCAGACTTTTGAATGGACCTCCCTTGTATTAAGCTATCTTTCTCTTCACTGTAACACGACATTCTGCATTCTCTCCTTTCCTTCTCATACAATCATAGAAACCCTACAGTACAGAAAGAGGCCATCTGGCCCATCGAGTCTGCACCGACCACAATCCCACCCAAGCCCTACCCCCTTATCCCTACACATTTACCCGCTAATTCCTCTAACCTACGCATCTCAGGACACTAAGGGGCAATTTAGCATGGCCAATCAACCTAACCCGCACATCTTTGGACTGTGGGAGGAAACCGGAGCACCCGGAGGAAACCCACGCAGACACAAGGAGAATGTGCAAACTCCACACAGACAGTGACCCAAGCTGGGAATCGAACCCAGGTCCCTGGAGCTGTGAAGCAGCAGTGCTAACCACTGTGCTACCGTGCCGCCCCATGTTCTCCATGATCATCATGCTTTGTCTGTACAGCACGCACGAAACAATACTTTTCACTGTGTCCCAAACATGTGACAATAATAAATCAAAGCAAGTGTTGGCCAGGGAGACATTGCTGTGCCTCACTGATACAAAAGAGATTGCACTCCTTGGTAATCAGATTATTGTGCATAAGGAAGGGGAAGTTTGCTTCAACGTATGATTGGAGTGGGGTTTCTTGTTTTCATAGAACCATAGAATCGTACAGTTCAGAAGGAGGCCATTCGGCCCATCGTGTCTGCACCGATCACAATCCCACCCAGGCCCTATCTCCGTAACCCCATGTATTAACCCTACTAATCCCCTGACATGAGAGTCAATTTAGCATGGCCAAGTCACCTAACCCCACACATCTTTGGACTGTGGGAGAAAACCGGAGCACCCGAAGGAAACCCATGCAGACACGGGGAGAACGTGCAAACTCCACACAGACAGTGACCCAAGCCGGGAATTGAACCCGGGTCCCTAGCGCTGTGGGACAGCAGTGCTAACCACTGTGCCACCCACTCAATACTGGGAATCATAGAATTCCTACAGTGTAGAAGGAGGCGAGTCAGCCCATTGAGTCTGCACCGACAACAATCCCACCCAGGCCCCATCCCTATAACTCCACATATTTACCCTGCTAGTTCCCCTGACACTAAGTGGCAATTTAGCATGGCCAATCCACCTAATCTGCACCCTTGGGCTGTGGGAGGAAACTGTTTTGCGTTAAGATGTGAACAACAAACACTTATATTTTTATAGCATCATTAAGATCTCCCAAGGCACTTCACAGGAGAGCCAGCAGACAACGAGCCACACGAGCTATTCAGAAAGACCATAAGCTCCTTCAAAGAGATAGGTTTTAAGGAACATCTTAAAGCAAGAAAGAGACATAGAGAGGTGGAGAGGGTCAAGGAGGGAACTTGAGAGCTTAGAGCCTTGGCAGCTGAAGGCACAGCCAACAACGTGGGAGTGATTGGATTCAGGGTTGCTTCAAAGGCCAGAATTGGAAGGTCACAGAAATTTCAGGGAGATATAGACCTGTAAAACATAATGGAAATAGGGAGGGGCAAGGCCATGGAGGGGTTTGGGCACAATTTTAAACTGAAGGCGTTGCTGGAACTGGGAGGGATAATTCCTTCATTCTACAGCAATCGCCAGGAGCACAAAAGATATCAAAACCAAATCTAAATTAGGGAACCTATATCTAAGAAAGTAACTTAGGCCTTCCCTCTGCATTTTCTGTGATTACTTTGGTTGCTTGGATACACTATAGTTTTATCAAACTTCCTCAATACACAAGAACACAACAAATAGGAGCAGGAGTGTACTCAGACCATTGAGGTTGGCCTATTGAAGTATGAACTCACTGATTAAGGATCCAATTGATGGGCCAATCAGAGAATCCTCGCCTTGTACTTAACCTGGAGTGTCAATTCTTCTGACATCTCTGGGGATAGACTGCTAACTGCGAGCACTCTGTGTACTACTGAATAAAGGGATTTTGGTGAAGGGACATCTGCCTCCACAGTCTTATTACCAAGAGTAGACTGTATATCCTGTTGAGGCCACTCTATGATCATGGCTGATCTTGGGCTTCAACTCTATTTTCCCACCCACTCTCCATATCCCTTAATTCTGTGAGAAACATTGAACATAGAAATTGGAGTAAACCAAATGGCCTGCCAAGCCTGCCCCACCATTCAATATGGCTGATCCTGGGCCTCAACTGCTCGCTCTCCATATCTCTTGATTCCCGAGAGACCAGAAATCCCAAACCTTAAACGTATTCACTGATGGAGCAGTCACAACCCTCTGGGGAAGAGATCTCAAAAGATTCACAATCCTTTGAGTGAAGTCATTTCTCCTCATCTCTGTCCTAAATGATCATCCCCTTATTCTGAGACATGTATAAGCACACCCAAATCCCTTCGAGAATCGACATTTACACATTTCTCTCCTTTTAATAAATATCCAGCTCATCTAGTCATTTGACCAAAGTGAATAACTTCACACTTGCCTACATTATATTCCATCTGTCATATTATTGCCCACTCACCTAACCTGTCTATATCTCTTTGCAACCTCTGTATGTCCTCCCCACAGCTTACCCTTCCACCTAGCTGTGTATCATCAGCAGATTTAGATGTTTTACTCTCTGTCTCTTCATCTAATTCACTGATGTTGAGGGCCCAGTATCCTTGAGATGCTCCATTAATCATTACCTGCCAACTGGAAAAAGTCCCATTTATGCCCACTCTCTTCTTCCAACTGTTAACTAATCCTCTATCTATGCAAATACATTAGCTCTAACTCCAACTTGTGGTGTTATCGCTGGACTCTTAAATTCAGAAACTGGGATAATGTTCCGGGGATCCAAATTCGAATCCCACAATGGCAGATGATGGAATTTGAATTCGATTGAAAAATATCTGGAATTAAGAATCTACTGATGACCATGAAACCATTGTCGATTATCAAAAAAACCCATCTGTTTCACTAATGTCCTTTAAGGAAGGAAATCCACTGTCCTTAGCTGGCCTGGCCTACATGTGACTCCAGAGCCACAGCAATGTGGTTGGCTCTCAACTGCCCTCGGGCAACCAGGGATGGGCAATAAATGCTGGCCAGCCAGCGATGCCCATGTCCCACCAATTAATAAAAGAGAAACCTTTTGTGTGGCACCTTATTGAAAGCCTTTTGGAAATCCAATTATACGACCTCTACTAGTTCCCCTTTATCTACTAGCTACAAAGGAGAGGAATTCTCTCAGATTGCCTTTAGTAGCTATTCTGTTCCATCTCTATTATGTGTTACTCCTTACTTCTCTCTGCTGTACAATTGCATTGAGAAAAAATGGAACAGTTGATTTTGCTACTTAAATGCACTATTATGGAAAGATGCAAGCTTGTGTGTAAGACAGAAGATGGATTAACCAGCATTTTGTTCAACTGAGATAGAGAAAGCACAAACGTTTGCAGCCCTGAATGGAAAACAGTGGGAATGGACATCAAGTCAATCAGCATTTGAAATAGGAGAGAGAGGATACATCTCTTGTCGGGCCCAGTCATCATTTGTGAAGTAGAGTTTCTGTCCCAGCCACAGATCCTTCTTTAACTACAGCTACATGCTGTCTACTTCGAAGCGACCTGAGCACCCTATATTTTAATGGTGTGCCTGTGTCTACTTATAGAAACATAGAAAAACTACAGCACAAACAGGCCCTTCGGCCCACAAGTTGTGCCGAACACATCCCTACCTTCTAGACCTACCTATAACCCTCCATCCTATTAAGCTCCATGTACTCATCCAGGAGTCTCTTAAAAGACCCTATTGAGTTTGCCTCCACCACCACTGACGGCAGCCGATTCCACTCGCCCACCACCCTCTGTGTGAAAAACTTCCCCCTAACATTTCCCCTGTACCTACCCCCCAGCACCCTAAACCTGTGTCCTCTCGTAGCAGACATTTCCACCCTGGGAAAAAGCCTCTGAGAGTCCACCCGATCTATGCCTCTCAACATCTTATACACCTCTATTAGGTCTCCTCCCATCCTTCGTCTCTCCAAGGAGAAAAGACCGAGCTCCCTCAGCCTATCCTCATAAGGCATTGCCACTCAATCCAGGCAACATCCTTGTAAATCTCCTCTGCACCCTTTCAATCTTTTCCACATCCTTCCTATAGTGAGGCGACCAGAACTGAGCACAGTACTCCAAGTGGGGTCTGACGAGGGTCTTATATAGCTGCACCATTATCCCCGGACTCCTCAACTCAATCCCTCGATTGATAAAGGCCAGCACACCATACGCCTTCTTAACCACTTCCTCCACCTGCGGGGCCGATTTTAGAGTCCTATGGACCCGGACCCCAAGGTCCTTCTGATCCTCGACAGTACTAAGAGTCTTTCCCTTTATATTGTACTCCTTCATCCCATTTGACCTACCAAAATGGACCACTACGCATTTATCTGGGTTGAAGTCCATCTGCCACTTGTCCACCCAGTCTTGCATCCTATCTATGTCCCTCTGTAACTTCTGACATCCCTCCAGACTGTCCACAACCCCACCAACCTTCGTGTCATCGGCAAACTTACCAACCCATCCCTCCGCTTCCTCATCCAGGTCATTTATGAAAATGACAAACAGCAAGGGTCCCAGAACAGATCCCTGGGGCACACCACTGGTGACCGACCTCCATTTAGAAAAAGACCCATCTATACCCACTCAATGCCTCCTTTGGGCAAGCCAGTTCTGGATCCACCGGGCAGCAGCCCCTTGGATCCCATGCCCTCTCACTTTTTCTGGAAGCCTTGCATGGGGGACCTTATCGAACGCCTTGCTAAAATCCAGATAAACCACATCTACCGCCTTCACTTCGTCAATGTGTTTAGTCACATTTTCAAAGAACTCCACCAGGCTCGTAAGGCACGATCTGCCCTTGACAAAGCCATGCTGAGTATTCTTGAGCATGCTAAACCTCTCTAAATGCTCATATATCCTGTCCCTCTGGATCTTCTCCATCAGTTTACCAACCACTGAGGTTAGACTCACCGGTCGGTAATTACCTGGGCTATCCCTATTCCCCTTCTTGAAAATAGGAACCACATCCGCAATCCTCCAATCCTCCGGCACCTCTCCCGTCTCCATCGACGACGCAAAAATCATCGCCAGAGGCTCTGCAATCTCTTCCCTCGCCTCCCACAGTAACCTGGGGTACATCCCATCCGGACCCGGCTACTTATCTATCTTGATGCCATTCAAAGATTCCAGCACAACCTCTTTCTTAAAGTCCACATACTCAATCCTTTCAGTCCACCGCATGCCCGCAGTACATCCACCCAGATCCTTCTCCTCTGTGAAAACCGAGGCAAAATACTCATTGAGCACCTCTGCCATTTCTACTGGTTCCGTACAGACTTTCCCGCCTTCACCTTTTATAGGCCCTATTCCGTCACGTCTCATCCTTTTACTCTTCACATATTTATAGAATGCCTTAGGGTTCTCCTTAATCCTACCTGCCAGGGCCTTCTCGTGACCCCTTCTGGCTCTTCTAATTTCCTTCTTTAGTCCCTTCCTACAAGCCGTATACTCTTCTAAATCCCTATCTTCGTCAAGCTCTCTGAGCCTTTTGTATGCTTTCCTTTTCTTCTCGACTAGGTCCCGCACAGCTTTCGTGCACCACGGTTCCTTTAACCGACCAACACCTCCCTGTCTGCTCGGAACGTTGTCCTGTAGAACTCTAGACAGACATTCCTTGAAAAACTGCCACCTCTCTTCAGTACATTTCCCCGAGAATACCTCCTTCCAATTTACTCCTCTAATTTGCTGTCTAATGTCTTCATATTTCCCCTTACTCCATATGAACACTTTCCTAGCCTGCCTGATCCTCTCTTTTTCCAACGCAAGCTTAAAGGAGATAGAGTTATGATCGCTATCCCCAAGATGCTCTCCCACTGAGAGATCTGACACCTGTCCAGGTTCATTGGTCAGTATCAGATCAAGTACAGCCTCTCCTCTTGTAGGCTTGTCCACATGCTGTGTCAGGAAACCCTCCTGAACACACCTAACGAACTCTTCCCCATCCAATCCCCTTACCCTAGGGATATTCCAATCTATGTTTGGGAAATTAAAATCTCCCATCACAAAAACTCTGCTATTACTGCATCTCTCCAGGATCTGTTTCCCTATCTGCTCCTCCACCTCCCTGTTATTATACAATAACCTAACCTGGGTCCCCACTGACATTTAAACTGGGTGTTGTGTTTTAATCAAGCGTGCCCCGTTCCTGTCTCTCCAACATCGAGTTAAATAGTTAGACTAGTTTAACTCAAGCAAATGATCATACAGAGCGATAACAGCATGATGGCACGGTGGTTAGCACTGCTGCCTCACAGCGCCAGGTACCTGGGTTCGATTCCCAGCTTGGATCACTGTCTGTGTGGAGTTTGCACGTTCTCCCCGTGTCTGCGTGGGTTTCCTCCGAGTGCTCCGGTTTCCTCCCACAGTCTGAAAGACGTGCTGGTTAGGGTGCATTGGCCATGCTAAATTGTCCCTCAGTGAACCCGTCAGTCAGAGGGTGTAATCAGCTTAAGTAGAACAATTTATATCTTCTTTAAACAGAAAGGGGAAAGATTTAAACGAGGCCTGAGGGGCAGCTTGTTCACACAGAGGGTGGTGGATATAGTGAATGAGCTGCCAGAGGTGGTGGTAGAGGCGGGTACAACTACAACATTTAAAAGACATTTGGACAGGTACATGGATAGAAAAGATTTAGAGGGATGCGAGCTACATGCAGGCAAATGGGATGAGTTCAGTTTAGGAAACCAGGTCGGCATGGACGAGTTGGGTCGAAGGGCCTGTTTCCGTGCTGTATATCTCTATGACTCTAAAATTGAAAATGATGGCTTTAAACTTTTGTCTTGATTTTAGCACATTCAGAAGTTTAGTTAAAAATTAGTTCAATTCCAGCAAGATGACTCACCGATGTGAGGAAACATATGGGTGGAATTCTCCCCAAAAAAATTCTAAGCTTCGAATTTGCGTAAAAGGTGGAGCTGGTTTTCTCAGCAGGATCTTCAAAATGAATCTCCCACACTCTGTGCACCGCTGAGTGCACTGGCCAGATTCACTCGAAAAATCAGTATTCCCGCTGGAGGGGCTGGCAGCATAGTGCTGAGCGGGCCACTGCGCATGCGTCGATCTGTCATCACTGAGATCAGCACATGTGCAATAGCCCCACACTGCTGGCCTCTCGATCAGTGGCCAGCACAGCAACCCCGCATCGCTGTCCCTCCGACCCCCCCCCCACCCCTTGATCACTGGACTCCAGAATGTCTCCAAGCCCTACTCCCCCCACCCGGGGCTGCCTCGATCCCCTCCACCCCCTCCGGCAGTCCTGATTCCGCCCCCCCCGCCGCCCCCACACAACCCTGATGGCCAGCTCCAATCACTGGCCTCCCTCCCTCTGTCACCGCCAAGTGCAGAGTGGCAGCGGGATCCCGCGTCCCCACCGATCGCTCCCAGATGCCCCACCCGCTATCGGCCCTACTCCCATTAGGCCCCGTTCCCTTGGCACTGCCCGATGCCCGGTGGGCAGTGCCAAGGTGCTCTGAGCATTCCCACTTTGCCCCTTGGCCAGTGCCAGGGAATCAGGCTGGCACTGCCAAGCTAGCAATGCCCGGGCTCACCCCCACTTACCCCCGACCTCCTGGGGGGCCTCGATGGCCTCCCTTCACTCCAGTGGGGTCAGGCCGCCAGCTCCCCATAAGTGGGGAGCAGTTGTAAACCCCGCTGGAGTGAACCACTCCTGGCAGGGGGGTGGAAATGCTAGTGGGCCCGGAGACTTCAGCCCCGGGCTTGCTAATTACATGCAAATACTAATTTCCATAAATCATACAGCTAAAGCAGCGTAGTGAGCTGGGAGAATCTCCCTAACATCTTCATTTTGTTTTTGTATTATTACACTGAGATTGTTGTTCTAATCGAATTAAGTGATGCTTAAGTCATAGAGGTTTACAGCATGGAAAAAGGCCCTTCGGCCCAACTTGTCCATGCCGCCCTTATTTCTTTTTAAAAACCCCTAAGCTAATCCCAACTGCCCGTATTTGGCCCATATCCCTCTATACCCATCGTACCCATGTAACTATCTAAATGCTTTTTAAAAGATAAAATTGTACCCGTCTCCACTAATACCTCTGGCAGCTTGTTCCAGACACTCACCACCCTCTGCGTGAAAAAATTGCCCCCTTTTTGTATCTCTCCCCTCTCACCTTAAACCTATGCCCTCTAGTTTTAGACTCCCCTACCTTTGGGAAAAGATATTGACTATCTACCTTGTCTCTGCCCCTCATTATTTTATAGACCTCTATAAGGTCACCCCTCAGCCTCCTACGCTCCAGAGAAAAAAGTCCCAGTCTATTCAGCCTCTCCTTATAACCCAATCCATCAAGTCCCGGTAGCATCCTAGTAAATCTTTTCTGCACTCTTTCTAGTTTAATAATATCCTTTCTATAACAGGGTTCTATAATAGGGTTTTTAAGTTCATTTATCAGTGTCACGAGTAGGCTTACATTAACACTGCAATGAAGTTAATGTGAAAATCCCCTAGTCGCCACACTCCACCGCCTGTTCGGGTACACTGAGAATTTAGCATGGCTAATGCACCTAACCAGCACGTCTTTCAGACTGTGGGAGGAAATCAGAGTACCCGGAGGAAACCCACGCAGATACGAGGAGAATATGCAGACTCTGCACAGTGACCCAAGCCAGGAATCGAACCCAGGTCCCTGGCACTGTCAGGCAGCAATGCTAACTGCTGTGGCACCATGCTGCCCTGATCCAACTAGCAGTGGTAGGCATGAACTGCTTGCCAAGAACCTTGACTGGCCAAAGACATCCGCTATGCAAAGCAGATATTCTCGCACAAATTGAATCACTGATGGCATTCACTGAAATGTCAACAGGTGCAGATTGAGTAATTGTTCCCAAGCCACTTACATCTGTTTCACATCCACTTACAAATTGGAAAAAGTCAAATAAAAGCCTGACTCAACAGAAACATAACACTCGTATAAAAATGACTGATGCCTCTGCACTTGTGAGAGGGCTAGATGACAGTAGGCGAAGCGTGCACTTCAGGGAAAAAACATTATCAGCCGAGGTGTGTGCTATTTTAAGACGGGAGACAATATTTTTTTTTACACACCAGAATTATGTATTATGCAATGGGGCATCTGTACCTTGCCTATTGATAGCGCTGTGCACTTTTTCCAAAGCCATAGCCAGCAATCGGAATCAAATCATAAGGAAAGCTTCCCTGCCACAGTTGAATGGGCTGCAGTCGGTGCCTCTCAGCATATATTCAATGTGCCAGTTGACAGCTCCCTTGCCCCTGAGCTAATTTTAGCTCACCATGCCAGTCATGTCCAGCTCAGGTCCTTGCAACCCATAAAGTCTGTGTGTGATCCAGACACCTGGTTTCTTTTGTACAAACTAAAAGCAAAATGACGCAGACTTTGGAAATCTGAAACAAAAGCCGAAAGAAAACAATGCCACTCAAAGGGGTTGGTTCCTTTGAGAAAACGAGTCAGTTGACATTCTTCCTCAGTTCTGTTCCGGCTTCTCTGCGTATCGAGAAAAGGGCCAATCTCCTCGTTGGCAATGCTCCACTGAAATTCAGACTGAATAAGGCAATTTTATCTCAGTTGCAGTGATTCTCTCTCTAGCCAAAGACTGTGAATCCACGTCACGCTGCAGATTTCACTGCTTGATCCAAGATGATGTTTCAGTGAAATACTGGGAGAGTCAGAAATGATGTAGACATATAGAATCAGAAAATAGGAGCAGGGGGAGGCCATTTGGCCCCTCAAACCTGCTCCACCATTCAATATGATCATGGCTGATCATCAATCTCAATGCCATTCTCCCCCCATACCCTTTGACCTCTTTGGTGTCTAGAAATTGATCTGATCCTTTCTTAAGTATTAGAATCATAGAATCCCTACAGTGCAGAAAGAGGCCATTTGGCCCATCGTGCCTACACCGACAACAATCCCACCCAGGCCCTATCCTCGTAACCCCATGTATTTACCTTGCTTGTCCCCCTGACACTAAGGGACAATTTAGCATGGCCAATCAACCTAAACCGCACATTTTTAGATTGTGGGGGGAAACCGGAGCACCCGGAGGAAAGCCATGCAGACACGGGGAGAACACGCAAACTCACACGGACAGTGACCCGAGTCCGGAATGTACCCGGGTCCTTGGCGCTGTGAGGCCGCAGTGCTAACCACTGTGCCACCAGGCTGTTCCAGTGTATTCAATGATTTAGCCTCCACAACCTTATGTGATAGATAATTCTGCAGCGCCACCACAATTTGAGCGAAGAACGTTCTCCTGATCTCAGTCCTAAGTGGCCTCCCCATCTCCTGAGATTGTGACTCCTTGTTCTATGTCCCACAGCCAAAGGAAACAACATTGTTGAATCTTGTTCTGCCCTGCCTGAATTTTATAGGTTTCAATCAGATTCCCCTCTCATTCTTTTAAACACCAGTGAATAAAGATGGCACAGTTTGCATGTTCTCCCAACGTGGGATTTCCTCTGAGTTCGCCCACATTCCAAAGACGTGCAGGCTAGGTGGATTGGTCATGGGAAATTGCCTCTTAATGTCACAAGATGTGTAGGTTCGGAGGACTAACGGGGTAAATATGTGGGGTTACAGGGATAGGGACGGAGTGGGATACTCTTTGGGAGAGGGGGTGGTAACTTGATGGGCCGAATGGCCTCCTTCTGCACTGTAGGGATTCTATGATTCTGTTCTAATATTAAAATGAAGCTGTGTGCCTCATTTGTAATACAATTTTGGCCATTCTGATTTCCTCCCACAGTCCAAAGATCGATAGGTTAGGGGGATTAGCAGGGTAAATACACGGAGTTACGGGGATAGGGCCTGGATAAGATGCTCTTTCAGAGAGTCAGTGCAGGCTCAATGGGCTGAATGGCCTCCTTCTGCACGGGGGATTCCATGATTTTATGAATACAGGCCCAGTCGACCAATCACTCCTCATACGGCAATCCTGCCTTCCTAGGAATCAGCCCGGTGAACATTTGCTGATCTCCCTCTATGGCAAATATATCCTTTCTTAGATAAGGAGAACAAAACTACTCACAATACCCCTGGTGTGGTCTCATCAAGGCCCTGGAAAGCTGCAGTAAGACATCCTCTTGCAAAGGCGGCCAACTTACCATTTGCTTTCCTAACTGCTTGCTGCACCTGCATGTTTGCTTTCAGTGACTGACGTATAAGGACACCAAGATCCCTTTGTACCTCAATATTTTCCAATTTAAATAAAATTCTGCCATTCTGTTTTTCTATCAAAGTGGATAACTTCACATTTATCCATGTCATACTGCCATGTATTTCCCACTCACTCACAACTGGTGTTTATGCTTGGCTGAGCAGCCAATCATGCGAAGCTATCATCTGTGGGATTATGACTAAAATGCCTCTAAGTCAGTATCCCGCCTAAAAGTCCAAATCGCCTTGAAGCTTCTCAACAACCTCCTCACCACTCACATTCTCACTTAGTTTTGTATCATTAGCAAACTTGGAGATATTTCATTTGGTTCCCTCATCCAAATCACTGATGAATGTTGCAAATGTCTTTTGAGTAGGCCATTAAAGCAATGTTACACATGCTTGTTCACACGGAACTAAAAGATTTCATGGCACTGGTGGAAAAAGAGCATGTAGTTCTTCTGGAGTACTAATAAATGTTAATCAATCAATCAACATCAGACAGATTAGCTGATCACTTACAATATTGTTTGTATGACATTGCCATGCCTGCTAGGCTGACATCTTTCCATACACACTTACAAAAAGTAATTTGAATAACTGCGAAGGCATGAGAAAATTGTATGAATACAAATCTTTTGTATACTTTCTGATGCCCAAACTAATTCTATCTGAGCAGTCCCCTCTAATTTCACCATCTAAATAGGTTGCAAAAAAGCCTACAATTAGAGAACAGATGTTCACCATCCTATTTTTAATCTTATTCTTCCTTTATATAAATTCGTCAATGTATATTCGTAGCCACCCTCTTGAACTTCTTATGTAGTCTCACCATATTCCCATCATGTTAATCACAGACCAGGCCATCTTTGATCATTCTCCATCCACAACATCCCTCCCTTGCCAAACTCTCTTGGGTGGCATGTTGGCACAGTGGTTAGCACTGCTGCTTCACAGCGCCAGGGACCCGGGTTCGATTGCCTGCTTGGGTCGCTGTCTGTGTGGAGTTTGCACGTTCTCCCCGTGTCTGCGTGGGTTTCCTCTGGGTGCTCCGATTTCCTCCCTCATTCTGAAAGATGTACTGGTTAGGTTCATTGACCCGAACAGGCGCCGGAGTGTTGCGACTAGGGGAATTTCACAGTAACTTCATTGCAGTGTTAATGTAAGCCTTACTTGTGACTAATAAATAAACTTTCCTTTTAATGAGTGTTGAGGCCCAGGCCAGAAACTCCAAGCTGTTTTATGAATTAGCCTAGACCCCAAGTTTTACATTTAATTTTGGTATTGGTGAGCATAAGGTGGTTCACTCCAGGTATGATTCAAGTGACCCACTAGGAAGCCTTTATCAAACAAAGTTTATTTAACAACACAGTTAGAATGTGATAAAAGGAATCAACTAACTTTTACTTCCAGCTTCCATAGCTTCCAGCTTTTTTAACACTTCTGGACAGCGAACCCAGCAGCCATCTTCAGAGAAGGATGGATCCCCTAAACAGCACAACTTCAGAGATTTAAACCCAGTCTCTGGCAGCTTCCAACACAGTGACACTTTAATAGCAAAAACTCCAACTCCAGGGAGAGGGAAAAAAAACCTGCCGTTTCTCTTAACTTCAAGCAGATTCTGAAAGCAAAACTAAAACTAGAATGCTCTATGAAAAATAGCTGTCCCTAGCCACATGATCTGACTTGTCAATCACCCCCAAATCAAGCTCTACTCAGTAATCCCAAGGGAACATTAAAACCATAGAACACTGCATTAGTTCAGATTAAAATTACCATGATATAAATTATACTGCTTCAGTAACAATAAAGGACACCAGCTACAGACAACACAATGCCAACAAAACATCCTTCAGGGAAACATGATTAAAATACATTTCTTAAAGGCACAGTACCGTCACATGACCACCCTCGAACAGACTCCCTCCCAATTCACTTCTAACAGCACGTTCAGTGCCCCCAACTATGTAGCCTTTGGTCCTCTTTCACCATGTCATTCCTGCAGATACCATCCGACCAGTCAGGATGGAATATTCTGCTCTTGGAAGATTCTTGGCTGCCAGGAATACTTCTGGGTCTTGACGCTGATGTCGACTGTGTTCCATTCTCCCGTGCCATTTTCCTGGAGGCAACTAGTTATCCGGCTATCTTCGTATTTGCCATCCAATTTAGGATGAGTGGGAGATTCCCGAGGCAGGAGGACTAATGGGAAAGGTGCCCAGCATTGACAGACTGCAGAACCATGAACAACCACTAGGGGTGCATGGACAGCAGGTATGCTGAGGGCCAGAGCTGGAAGTAAGATGGTTTGCAAGTGCTCCTTAGATTAGGGCAGTCTAAATGAGGAGAAATTTACTCACTCACAGAGACCATCCATGCAGAGTAAGAAATACAAATGCAGAATGAGAAATACGCATGCAGGACGTTACGCTATTGCTATCTATTTGCTCAACAATTTTCAAAGTCCCCGCCAAATCATTCCATTCATGCCACGTACATGATCTTGAAATTGCAACAATATTTTTATCCCTTCCCACTTGGGCTGTTGTAAATGAATGACATGCTTTCATGAATTATGCTTTAACTATGCTAATAATAGGAAACTATAAGTGAGCTATGATAAAGATCATCGTGTTCTAAGCAGACAGTAATTCCCAAACCCAACTTTGTTCCTTGAAACATGTTCAGACATTTCGGTTAGGACAACTTCCATCGTGTACCATCATTGCCCTTGAGAAAACCTCTCGTTATTTTTCATTACGCAAGAAATTTTCATAAGTTGAGGGGCATGGACAGGGTGGGTAGGGAGCAGCTTTTCCCCTTAGTTGAAGGGTCAGTTATGAGGAGACACAAGTTAAAAGTGAGGGATGGGAGGTTAAGTGGGGATTTGAGGAAAAATTGTTTTACCCAGAGGGTGGTGAGGGTCTGGAATGCGCTGCCTGGGAGGGAGGTGGAGGCGGGATGCCTCACATCCTTTAAAAAGTACCTGGATGAGTACTTGGCACGTCATAACATTCAAGGCTATGGGCCAAGTGCTGGCAAGTGGGATTAGGTGGGCAGGTCAGGGCCTTTCATGCGTCGGTGCAGATTCGATGGGCCAAAGGGCCTCTTCTGCACTGTGGTAATCTGTGATTCTGTGAAGTTTAAAACTGTGAATAACCAAACTATAAAGTTTCCAATAGTTTTATCAATGTTTTCACTGGATATTGTGGCACTGGCTTGACCAGAAGCTTGAATTGGAATTTAATTTCAGAAGCTGGCTGCCTTCTTGAACTGCTGCAGTCCACATGGTATAGCTACACCCACAGTGCTGTTAGAGAGGGAGTTCTGGGATTATAACCCAGCAACAGTGAAGGAATATTGATATAGTCCCAAGTCAGGATGGTGAGTGACTTGGAGGGAAACTTGCAGGTGGTGGTGTTCCCATGCCCTTGTCCTTCTAGGTGGCAGAGATTGCAGGTTTGAAAGGTGCTGATGATGGAGACTTGCTGCAGTGCATCTTGCAGATGGTACACACACTGCTGCCACTGTCCGTCAGTGGCAGAGCAAGTGGATATCCAGATCACCAACAACCTGCCCTGGTCCCTCCATGCAGACGCTATAGTTAGGAAAGCCCACCAATGCCTCTACTTTCTCAGCAGACTAAGGAAATTCAGCATGTCTGCTACAACTCTCACCAACTTCTACAGATGCACTATGGAAAACATTATTTCTGGTTGTATCACAGCTTGGAATGGCTCCTGCTCTGCCCAAGACTGCAAGAAACTACAAAGGGTCATGAATGAAGCCCAATCCATCACTCAAACCAGCCTCCCATCCATTGACTCTGTCTACACTTGCCACTGCCTCGGAAAAGCAGCCAGCATAATCAAGGACCCCACACACCCCGGACATTCTCTCTTCCACCTTCTTCTGTCAGGAAAAAGATACAAAAGGCTGAGATCACGTATCAACCGACTCAAAAACAGCTTCTTCCCTGCTGCCATCAGAATTTTGAATGGAACTACCTTGTGTTAAGGTGATCTTTCTCTATACCTTGGCTATGACTGTAACACTATCTTCTGCACTCTCTCCTTTCCTTCCCTATGTACGATATGCTTTCTCTGTACAGTTCGCAAGAAACAATGCTGTTCACTAATACATGTGACAATAATAAATCAAACCAAAAGGATGTTGAAGGTAGTGGACGGTATCCCAATCCAGTGGGCTGCTTTATCCTGGATGATGTTGAGCTTCTTGAGTGTCGTTGGAGCTTCACTCATGCGGGCAAGTGGACAGTATTTCATCACATCCTGACTTGTACCTTGGAGAAAGGCTTTGGGGAGTCAGGAGGTGAGTTACTCCCCACAGAATTTCCAGCCTCTAACCTGCTCTTGTAGCCATGTGACTGTAAAGTCTTTGCTGTACCTGAAGTGTCCAATCCACATTGTGAAGCCTGCAACTTTAGTAATACGAGTGAAGGATTTACATATAATATCCACTTCTAGAGACACAGCTTCCATAATGTCCAATTATCACAAATGTTTCACAAAGTGGGTATTGGAACATGTTGATTGTTGTTCGTGGAGAAACTCAACATTCCACATTGGTACTCTTTCTCAGCAAGCAGCAAGAAGATGAGTGATTGGTTAATCTGATGACAGGGGGCATTATTTGACGGAGGTATGCTCTCTTGGACACCTTCCTCTTCAGATTCTGCTATATGACATCCTTAACACCTTTGAGAGCTCTTTCTGTTTAGCTTCTCTGTGAAGGCTGCACACGGTGAGAACACAAATCCTGGTTTGGATCACTGTCTGTGCGGAGTCTGCACATTCTCCGTGTCTGCGTGGGTTTCCTGCCACAGTCCGAAAGACATGCTGGTTAGATGCATTGTCCGTGCTAAATTCTCCCTCAGTGTACCCGAGCAGGCGCCGGAGCGTGGCAACTCAGGGATTTTCACAGTAACTGCATTGCAGCGTTAATGTAAGCCTACTTGCGACACAAACAAATAAACTTTAAACTTTAAACAGAAAGGGCATGATTGGATAATTCCCCATCAATCACGTCTGGGGACTCCATTGCTATAGGTGACTGGGATTGATTGATTTTATACACAGACAATTTGTGAAACTATCCCCCATGCAATCCATTTTGCTGGACAAATACTGCTTTTACGTGGGACTTTGCGATAGTTTCAGTCATAAGTTATATTTGCAGTAGTTCAGAATGACTATTTAAATTGGATTCTCGCCAGTCAGGGGAGGGAGCCGAGCCTCTTCTCCATGCTGAGTTTCTGGGCCGCCATTGCACAGGCACCCCGATCTCCCAGTGCACTGTGCACACAATGAGACTTTGGCACAATCAGATTTCTCTTTTAGGGCAATTGGTAGCCTCAGTGCTAGCTGCCTTGAAGAGTCGAACTCAGTTCCACACGTTAGACTCACTCCCACAGGCTAATCAGGCAGTGAATCAGTCACCGTAACAAAGTGTACAAGATGAACTGGGAAATGTCACCCCCCTGCACCACCCCCCCACCCCCTCCCCACCCCCCGGGCATCGCATCCCTCCCCATTCGCTACTTCGGAAATCACCCACCCTGATCACTGCCTGGGCCTTGTGCACTCCCGATTGCTGCCCTGGCCAATCACCTCCCGATGAAGTGCTCCCCCTTCCCTCCCTCCCCACATCGAGCTCACTCCCTCCCTGCCTGCCCCCATCATGGCCCTGCGCCTCCCTCCCCCACAAGTCTTCTCCCCATCAGGTTCCACCCCCATCAGACCCTGCCCTCATCAGGCCCTACACCCTTAGTGCTGCCAAGATGCCCGGTGGGCAGTGCCAGGGTGCCCAGCTGGCAGTGTCCAAGGGGGACTGCCCCTGACCACCTGGGGGGTTTCAATGGTTTCCGGTCCCACCAGCAAGGCCATTCCATCTGGTCCCCATTGATCTTCACAGGTGAGGACCTCGACCAGTGAGCAGGTAAGGACAAGTCAGCCTGGACGATAGCATCCAGGACTCACTAATTATACTTCAGTGAAGGTTTGCGTATTGAAATCGGCTTTGCACCTTTTCTGGCAAAACAGTGCCGGTAACATTGCGACAGGTGAAAAACTGGGCGTGAACCCAATTTTGCCACACGGTCAGTCTTACTGGTTCACCGCACTGATCGACCGGCATGACAAGCTGGTAAAATCACACCCTGACACTCAACACAGCAAAGGACATTTCGTCCTCTTCTGAAGAAGATGAGGGGGTATATCGACAATGTGCAAATTTAGCTTTGACGTGCCTTAAAAGGTGAAGATATGTTGCATGATCATACAGAGCTCCTTTCAGCCTAGCTGGGGAGCTACACAGAACTAATGGTTTAATTCTACTGTTACCTCTGCATTGCCTAAGCAGAAATCAGATGCACTTTCACACAGAATGGCAAAATCTGTGGTGGGTATAAATTTAATGCAGACCTTTAAAAGTCAGCTTGTCACTTTTCAGAATGAAGAGGGCATTTCCACTTATAAGATGTCAGTGGTTAGTCAGGTAAGATAATGATCAGTATAGGATAATTGCATTCAGGAGTTTGGAGTAGAATTATCTGGAATTTTTCTTGAACTGTGTTATTTTCCATTCCCAGTTCACAGATTCTGTTCCTCGGAGGCATTGGAGGCGGTTTAGAGGAGGTTCACGAGATTGATTCCAGAGATGAGGGGTTTTTCGTATGAAGAGCGATTGAGCAGTTTGGCCAATGGAGTTGAGAAGCATGAGGGGAGATCTAATTGAGGTGTTCAGGATGATAAGGGGGATTGACAAAGCAGACATGGAGAGGATGTTTCCTCTTGTGGGGCAATCTAGAACAAGAGGTCATAGTGTTAGGATAAGTGATGGCAGATAAGTGATGGGTGGCACGGTAGCACAGTGGTTAGCACTGCTGCTTCACAGCTCCAGGGGACTGGGTTCGATTCCCGGCTTGGGTCACTGTCTGTGTGGAGTTTTCACAATCTCCTCGTGTCTGTGTGGGTTTCCTCCGGGTGCTCCAGTTTCCTCCCACAGTCCAAAGATGTGCGAGTTAGGTTGATTGGCCATGCTAAAAATTGCCCTTAGTGTCCTGAGATGCGTAGGTCAGAGGGATTAGTGGGTAAATCTGTAGGGATATGGTGGTAGGGCCTGGGTGGGATTGCAGACTCGATGGGCCGAATGGCCTCTTTCTGTACTGTAGGGTTTCTATAATTTCTATGATTTAAAGCAGAGACGAGGAGAAACGACCTCTCTCAAAGGGTGGTGAGCCTGTGGAATTCACTACCCCCAAAGACTACCCCGAGAGTGCGCTGGATACCAGAACACTGAGTAAATTTAGGGAAGAGGTGGGCAGATGTTTATTGAGTAACGGCTTGAAGGACTATGGAGAACGGGCAGAAAAGTGGAGTTGAGGCTGAGATGAGATCAACCACAATTATATTGAATGGCGGAGCAGGCTCAAGGGGCTGAATTGCCTACTTCTGCTCCTAGTTCTTCTGTGCTCTCTCAGACAACTGTCCAGAGCTGAAGCCAGACTTGTTGCAAAACTACTGTCATACTTGACCCCAGATATGTTCCTAACCACACCATCAACAAGACCCAATTACCACTTCTAAAAATTGCCCAACTCTACCCCTGCCTCGGCTCATCTGTTGCTGAAACTCTCTTTCATACTTTTGCTACCTTTAGACTTGACCATTCCAATACACTAGCTACTTGCCTCCCACATTCTATGCTCTGTAAACATGAGGTTCTTTGACACTAAGGGGTAATTTAGCATGGCTAATCCATCTAACCCGCTCATCTCTGGACTGCGGGAGGAAACCGGAGAACACAGAGGAGAGCCATGCAGATATGGGGAGAACGTGCAAACACCACACAGACGGTGACCTGAGACCGGAATTCAACCAAAATCCCTGGCACTGTGAGGCAGCAGTGCTAAGATGGCACAGTGGCTCAGTGGTTAGCATTGCTGCCTCACACTGCCAGGGACCCGGGTTCAATTCTGTATGGGGTGAATGGCTGTACGGAATGTCCTTGGCAGACAGGATTAAAGAGAATCCCAAGGCATTTTATTCATACGTTAGGAACAAAAGGGTTGTCAGGGAAAAAATCGGACCTCTCAGGGACAAAAGTGGGGATTTATGCTTGGAGCCCAAAGAAGTAGGGGAGATCCTAAATGAATACTTTGCGTCAGTATTCACAAAGGAGAGGAATGTGTTGACTGGGAGTGTCTCGGAGGGGAGTGTTGAACGGTTGGAGAAAATCTCCATTACAAGGGAGGAAGTGTTAGGTTTGTTAGAGAATATAAAGACTGACAAATCCCCAGGGCCTGATGGAATCTACCCAAGGCTGCTCAGGGAGACGAGAGATGAAATCGCTGGGCCTCTGACGCAAATCTTTGTCTCGTCACTGGACGCAGGTGAGGTCCCAGAGGATTGGAGGATAGCTAATGTGGTCCCGTTATTTAAGAAGGGTAGGAAGGATAACCCGGGTAATTATAGGCCGGTGAGCTTGACGTCCGTGGTGGGGAAGTTGTTGGATAAGATTCTTAGAGATAGGATGTATGCGCATTTAGAAAGGAATAAACTCATTAACGATAGTCAGCATGGTTTTGTGAGAGGGAGGTCATGCCTCACTAACCTGGTGGAGTTTTTTGAAGAAGTGACCAGAATGGTTGATGAGGGAAGGGCCGTGGATGTCGTCTATATGGACTTTAGTAAAGGCTTTGACAAAGTCCCTCATGGTAGGCTGGTGAAAAAGGTTGGATCTCATGGGATAAAGGGGGAGGTGGCTAGATGGGTGGAGAACTGGCTTGGTCACAGAAGACAGAGGGTGGTAGTGGAAGGGTCTTTTTCCGGCTGGAGGCCTGTGACTAGTGGTGTTCCACAGGGCTCTGTACTGGGACCTCTGCTGTTTGTGATTTATATAAACGATCTGGAAGAAGGTGTAACTGGGGTGATCAGTAAGTTTGCGGACGACACAAAATTGACAGGACTTGCAGATAGTAAGGAGCATTGTCAGAAGCTACAGAAGGATATAGATAGGCTGGAAATTTGGGCAAAGAAATGGCAGATGGAGTTCAATCCTGATAAATGCGAAGTGATGCATTTTGGTAGAAATAATGTAGGGAGGAGCTATACGATAAATGGCAGAACCATAAAGGGTGTAGATACGCAGAGGGACCTGGGTGTGCAAGTCCACAGATCCTTGAAGGTGACGTCACAGGTGGAGAAGGTGGTGAAGAAGGCATATGGCATGCCTTGCCTTTATATGACGGGGCATAGAGTATAAAAGTTGGGGGTCTGATGTTGCAGATGTATAGAACGTTGGTACGGCCGCATTTGGAATACTGCATCCAGTTCTGGTCGCCACACTACCAGAAGGGCGTGGAGGCTTTGGAGAGAGTACAGGGGAGGTTTACCAGGATGTTGCCTGGTATGGAGAGGCTAAGTTATGAGGAGAGATTGGGTAAACTGGGGTTGTTCTCCCTGGAGAGACGGAGGATGAGGGGAGACTTAATAGAGGTGTATAAAATTATGAAAGGCATAGATAGGGTGAACGATGGGAAGCTTTTCCCCAGGTCGGTGCTGACATTCACGAGGGGTCATAGGTTCAAGGTGAAGGGGGGGAAGTTTAACACAGATATCAGAAGGACATATTTTACACAGAGGGTGGTGGGGGCCTGGAATGCGCTGCCAGGCAAGGTGGTGGAGGCGGACACACTGGGAACATTTAAGACTTATCTAGATAGCCATATGAACGGAGTGGGAATGGAGGGATACAAAAGAATGGTCTAGTTTGGACCAGGGAGCGGCGCGGGCTTGGAGGGCCGAACGGCCTGTTCCTGTGCTGTATTGTTCTTTGTTCTTTGTTGAGTTATGGAGTTTTCATGATCTCCCCGTGTCTGTGTGGGTTTCCTCCGGGTGCTCCAGTTTCCTCCCACACCCCTATGATGTGCGGGTTAGGTGGATTGGCGATGGTAAATTGATTTGATTTATTATTGTCACATGTGTTAACATACAGTGAAAAGTATTGTTTCTTGCGCGCTATGCAGACAAAGCATACCATTCATAGAGAAGGAAAGGAGAGAGTGCAGAATGTAGTGTTACAGTCATAGCTCGGGTGTAGAGAAAGATCAACTTAGTGCGAGGTCGGTCCATTCAAAAGTCTGATGGCAGCAGGGGAGGAAGCTGTTCTTGAGCCGGTTGGTATGTGTCCTCAGACTTTTGTATCCTTTTCCCTCCAGAAGAAGGTGGAAGGGAGTGTGTCAGGGATGTGCGGGGTCCTGAATTATGCTGGCTGCTTTTCCGAGGCAGCGGGAAGTGTAGACAGAGTCAATGGATGGGGAGGTTGGTTTGCGTGATGGATTGGGCTACATTCGTTACTCTTTGTAGTTCCTTGTGGTCTTGGGCAGGCTGGAGCCATACCAAACTATGATACACCAGAAAGAATGCTTCTATTGTTCATCTGTAAAAGTTGGCAAGAGTCATAGTGGACATGCCAAATTTCCTTAGTCTTCTGAGAAAGTAGAGGCATCGGTGGGCTTTCTTAACTATAGTGTTGGCATGTGGGGGCGGTGGCGGCGGGGGGGGGGGGGGGGGGGGGGGGGGGGGGGGGAGGGCTGGGGGGCGGTGGGTACCAGGACAGGTTGTGGTGATCTAGACACCCAAAAAATTGAAGCTCACTAACCATTTCAATTGCCCCTCAATGTCAGGGGGACTAGCAGGGTAAATACATGGAGTTACAGGGATAGGGCGTGAGTTGACTTGTTGTTGGTGCAGGCTTGATGGGCTGATTGGCCTCCTTCTGCCCTGTAGTGATTCTATGATTCTAACCACAGTGCCACCCTTCCATTGCTACCTGTTTAATTGCTTTTGGTCATCTGCCATAATATCTCTTTCTGTGATTCAGTGTTTTGTTTTGTAGTGCTCCTGCTGAGTGCCTGAAAACATTTCATTACAGTAAAAGGTACCATAAATATGAGTTGTCATAGTCCTTTCTTTGTTTCTCCCAGTAAAAGTGTGATTAAGTTGTTGTCCGGTTGTCCGGTTCTGTGCGTGGTTTCACCATTGTCTGAATGAGATGGGTCTTTTCCAACTATTCAACTATTTTTTTCAAATTCTATTTGATAATGTCCCTGTGAACTTCTTGGAATGCTTAGCGATGTTAGAGGAAATGCAAGCTATTGTTCTCGGGCCCTGCGTTACTGACAGTCAAAAGTTGTAAGCTTCCTCTTGGTTGTGGTGTTGGCCTGGTGTCTAATGAAATACAATAAAATGAATAATAAAATAAAGTTTTCTTATGGAAAGGGTAGAACAGATCAGCTCTCGACTGGCTGAAGGTCAAAAGAAATGTCTGTAAGAACCGCAGATCCCTTGTTATAAGAGGAGCTCAGGTCACCATGGAAACCTGCAAATCTCAGCCACTTCAAAGACAAAGGGAGTCAATCAATGCTGAACTCTAGTCTGAGGAGCCAATTACAGATGAGAAAATTCATTGCAAACTGTATATGGAACTGGAACTTGGGAAAGAATCCTTTAGGCAGCAGGAAATGGCTGCAATGCTGTTACCTAAATCACTGTCCACCCAGAAAGAACTCTTCCAGTGCAGACAATTAAAAATGTAACAAAACCTACTCCAACTTATATATCAAAGAAAAGGTTTAATAAAGAAACTTCATTACTCCAACACTTGAGGCCTCGCCCTGGGCCATTCCAATCTCCGCACAATTCCCAACTTGTTCTAATTTATATTGAGTCAGCTGGTCATCACATCATTCTGTCATTGGTTGCATGGTTTACTGGGTCAGCTCACCCTTACAAATTGTTACCATTGGTCACATTACACCAGATCCAATGTTATCACCGGTTACATTCAAACAATCAGAGGAGTGATCATTTGTAGAGATAGTATGGTCAGTCAGCTGGATTTGTACTGGACAGCCTGGATATCAGTCCATGTGACCCTCTTCTGGCACTGGACACTCTTAGGTCTGATATTTGGAAGCTTGGAATCCTGTTTCATTTGATACCCGTTATCTCGAGTATTATCACGTCATGGATCAGTCTACGCCACACTCTAACCTACACCTCAACACCAACACGTCAAAACAATACGCATTAATCTCTTTAGAAAGAGTTAAAAAGAAGTAAGAATTTGAAATGTGACAGGAAAAGCAGGAACAGAATGGGTGCCAGGAATGAGAATGAGATCCGGTTTCTTCCCACAGTCCAAAGATGTCTGGGTTAGGTTGATTGGCCTTGCTAAATTGACCCTAGTGTCAGGGGGATTAGCAGGGTAAATGTGTGGGGCTATGGGAATCGGGCCTGGTTGTGGTTGGTACAGACTCGATGGACAAAATAGCCTCCTTTTGTAGTGTAGAGATTCAATGATTCTATGATTTTATCTTCTGTTCATTATTCTTGTGACCCATCCTTCGTTGAAGCAGCTCTGGTCATGGAGGGGGACCAGGTGGAAACCCCCGGCAAGTGCTCAGCCTGGCGACTCATTCACTGGTGGCTCCTGGAAGGCGAGGACACTAATAAAGGGAGGGTCGAAGCCCCAGAGGGGCTGAATTTGGGCTGCAGCGGGAGAATGATTGCAATTAGTTTGGAGTGGAGAGGATTCAGTTCAAGGTTTGGTGCCAGCCTTTGGCGTACAATGCATTTGGCAAAGGCCAGTTAGAAGCCTGGGCCTATGCTACTGCCTCTGACCCTCTGGAAGCAAAGCCACATTATTTACTGGTCGGTTTTCCTCACCTAATAAAGGTGACATCATGCCCACTCTATTGAACATCTTTAATGTGTATAGATATCTTCCTGAACATTTGCATTCTTGGTATTTCAACCAACTGTGCAATTCAAAGTGTTACTAATGAAAGCAGAGTGGAACTATTAATAGCTATTCTCTCTGGTGAAACTGCCTTTGACATTCTTTGTAACAGTTATATGAACATCTCCATAAACATGTGTTTACGATGTTATCTGCTAATGTCAACCAAAGCCCTCAGTCTCCAAGAAGAACAAAACGTGGAATCGTTATGGGTAGAGATAAGGAATAGTAGGGGGAGAAAGACCCTAGTAGGCGTGGCCTATAGGCCCCCAAATAATATTGTTGAGGTGGGGAGGGCTATAAACAAGCAAATAATGGATGCGTGCAAAAACGGAACGGCAATAATCATGGGGGACTTCAACCTGCATATTGATTGGCTGACTCAAGTTGGAAGGGGTGGGATGGCGGAAGAGTTCTTAGAATGCTGTCGGGATAGTTACCTTGAACAGTATGTTACAGAACCAACGAGGGAACAAGTTATCTTAGATCTGGTAATGTGTAACGAGGTAGGTAGAATTAAGGATGTTCTTGTGAAGGACCCTCTTGGGTCAAGTGATCACAATATGGTCGAATTTCTGGTACAAATGGAAGAGGAGAAAGTAGGGTCCCATACCAGTGTCCTCTGTTTGAACAGAGGGAAGTACGATAGGATGAGGGCTGAATTAGCTAAGGTGGACTGGGAGAGCAGACTGGTGGGTAGGACAGCTGAGGAACAGTGGAAGATTTTTAAGGAGATCCTTTTCAGTACTCAGCAACAATATATTCCGGTGATAAAGTAGGGTTGTAAGAAAAGGGATAACCAGCCGTGGATAACGAAGGAAATTAAGGAGGGTATTAAATTAAAGACCGATGCGTACAGAGTGGCCAAAAATAGTGGAGAATCGGAAGATTGGGAAAACTTTAAGAAACAACAAAGAACAACTAAGAAAGCGATAAAAAAAGGAAAGATAGGTTATGAAGCTAGGCTAGCTCTAAATATAAAAAATGATAGTAAAAGCTTTTACAAATATATAAAAAGGAATAGAGTGGCAAGAGTGAATGTTGGACCCTTGGAGGACGAGAGGGGGGATTTAATAGTGGGAAATGAGGAAATGGCTGAAACTTTAAATAAGTTTTTTGTGTCGGTCTTCACGGTGGAAGACACAAATAGTTTACCGAATATTAACGATAG